>NW_027140864.1:0-83199 GCF_036365525.1 Heterodontus francisci
CCCACTGGAGTTTAGAAGAATGAGAGGTGATCTGAGTGAAACATCTCAGGTCCCGAGGGGACTGGACAGGGTGGATGCTGAGAGGATGTTTCCCCTTGTTGGGGAGACTAGAACTAGGGGACACAGTTTAAAAATTAGGGACGTCCCATTTAAAACTGAGATGAGGAGAAATGTGTTTCTCTCAGAGGGGGGGTCAGTCTGTGGAATTCTCTTCCCCAGAGAGCAGTGGAGGCTGGATCATTGAATATATTCAAGGCTGAGTTCGATAGATTTTTGATCAATGAGGGAGTCAAGGGTTATGGGACACAGACAGGAAAGTGGAGTTGAGTTCACAATCAGATCAGCCATTGAATGGCAGAGCAGGCTCGAGGGGCCGAATGGCCTACTCCTGCTCCTAATTCATTTGTTCTTGTGTGTTCCATTTCACCAGACTGCCTCTCTCCTCCTGAAGTCTGCTACTAGTCCCTTCCCGGTTTATTACATTGCAGATGTCACAAACATTGGCAAACATTGAAGTTATGCCCTGTAAACACAAGTCCAAGTCATTAGTATATATCAAAAAGATCAGTGATCCTAATATAAACCTCCACTGTATACCTCCCTCCAGTCTGAAACAACCATTGTCCACTCTCTCAGTCAATGTCGTATCCACTCAGCCAATGTCCCTTTCATCCCTGGAGCACCAATATTGCTAACTGGTCAATTAGGAGGCACCATTAAGTCCTCCCCATGAGGACCCTGGTCCCAGACCTCTCTGTTTCCACTCTCCCATCAACATTCCCCAGACAGGTACAGCATGGATTAGATACAGAGTAATGCTCCTTCTACACTGTCCCATCCAACAGTCCCAGGACAGGAACATCATGGGGTGGATACAGAGTGAATCTCACTCTACACTGTCCAAAACAGACAGAGAGAGAGACAGAAAGAGAGAAATAGAGGGAGACACAGACTGACAGGGTGTCTGAGAGTGAAAGAAGGATACTTAACATCAGACATCGGAAGATGAGGAGGCAATTTAACCCCTCGACCCTGTTCCAGCATTCAATGAGATCAGGGCTGATCTGTGATCGAAATAACACCATATATCCCACCTTTGCCCCTTTCTCTCTTAATACATTTGGTTAACAAGAATCTATCAATCACAGGTTTAAAAATTGACCAATAAGCCAGCATGAAATTTCCACAAACAATATCATGAGGGTGTGATGGTTCCCACAGTGGAATAGCTGGCTGAATATTTAAAATGGAGGCTATTCCTTCTGGATCATCAAAAGTGTCCGCCTGGGCCCCAACTTCATCTGCATTCCTCCCTCTCCCGATGTTTTGTTTCTCTCCATACCTATCTCAAATATGTTTGTGTGCACAGCAGTGAAAGATTAAATCAAATTAATATATCTTACATTATCCTCTTCATCCAACTCAACAATCTCTTTCTCTCTCCAAGTTTGTCCCTCTCTCCAGCACTCTCTATGCCTTCATATGTAAACCTCCGTCCCTCTGTCTCTCTCCTCGTGTCAGTGATCGCAGAGATAGAGACAGAGATAGAAGGGGAGGGAGGGAGTGACAGAGAGGGAAAGACAGATGGAGGGACAGAGTGAGAGACAGAGAGAGGAGAGAGATGGAGTGACAGTGGGGGAAGGACAGATGGAGAGATAGAGAGAGAGAGACAGAGATAGAAATAGAAAGACAGAGAGGGAGTGACAGAGATGGAAGGAGAGGGGGGGAGTGACAGAGAGGGAAAGACAGATGGAGGGACAGAGTGAGAGACAGAGAGAGGAGAGAGATGGAGTGACAGTGAAGGAAGGACAGATGGAGGGATAGAGAGAGAGAGAGACAGAGATCGAAGGAGAGAGGTTGAATGATGGGGGTGGGTGGGAAGACAGATGCAGAGACCAAGAGAGAGACAGAGATTGAAGGAGAGAGAGGGAGTGACTGGGAGGCAATGAGAGATGGAGAGATAGAGACAGAGAGACAGAGATAGAAGGAGAGAGAGGGGGTGACATGGGGGGAAAGACAGATGGAGGGACAGAGAGAGAGAGAAGGAGGGAGAGGGAGAGACAGAGAGAAGGAGAGTGGGAGTGACAGCAAGGAAAGACAAATGGTGGAACAGAGAGAGAGACAGAGATAGAATGAGAGAGAAGGAGTGACTGGGAGGGAAAGGCAGATGGAGGGACAGAGAGAGAGAGAGAGAGAGAGAGGCAGAGAGAGAGGCAGAGACAGAGAGAGAAGGAGAATGTGGGTGAGACAGAAAGGGAAAGGCAGTTGGTGAAACAGAGAGAGGCAGAGATGGAAGGAGAGAGAGGGAGTGACAGGAAGGGAAAGACATATGGAGAGACAGAGAGAGTGAGAGGCAGAGATAGATGCATCGAGAGGGAGAGACAGAGAGGTAAAGACAGATGGAGAGACAGAGAGAGAGAGAGGCAGAGATGGAAGGAGTGAGCGGGAGAGACAGAGAGGGAAAGACAGATGGAGGGACAGAGAGAGAGACAGAGAGAGAAGGAGAGAGAGGGAGTGTCAGGGACAGAAAGTCAGATGGAGGGACAGAGAGAGAGAGACAGGGAGAGAAATGGAGTGACAGGGAGGGAAGGACAGATGGAGGGATCGAGAGATAGAGACAGATAGAAGGAGAGAGATGGAGTGATGGGGGGGTGGGTGGGAAATACAGATGGAGAGACAGAGAGAAAGACAGAGATAGGAGAGAGAGGGAATGACAGGGAGGGAAAGACGGATGGAGGGACAGAGTGAGAGAGAAGGAGAGAGAGGGAGAGACAGAGAAGGAGAGAGGGGGTGACAGAGGGAAATACAGATGGAGAGACAGAGAGAGATACAGAGATGGAAGGAGAGAGAGGGAATGTCAGGGAGGCAAGGACAGATAAAGGGACAGACTGAGAGACAGAGAGAGAAGGAGAGAGATGGAGTGACAGGGAGGGAGGGACAGATGGAGGAATAGAGAGAGAGAGACAGAGATAGAAGGAGAGAAAGGGAGTGACAGAGAGGGAGGGACAGATGGTGGGATAGAGAGAGAGAGACAGAGATAGAAGGAGAGAGAGGGAGTGACAGAGAGGGAAAGAAAGATGGAGGGATCGAGAGACAGAGCCAGAGATAGAAGGAGAGAGAGGGAGTGTCAGAGAGGGAAAGCAAATGGTGGAACAGAGAGAGAGACAGAGATAGAAGGAGAGAGAGGGAGCAACAGAGAGGGAAAGACAGATGGAGGGACAGAGAGAGAGACAGAGATAGAAGGAGAGAGAAGGAGTGACTGGGAGGGAAAGGCAGATGGAGGGACAGAGAGAGAGAGACAGAGAGACAGAGTGAGAGGCAGAGACAGAGAGAGAAGGAGATTGTGGGACAGACAGAGAGGGAAAGGCTGTTGGAGAGACAGAAAGAGAGAGAGGCAGAGATGGAAGGAGAGAGAGGGAGTGACAGAAAGGGAAAGACATATGGAAAGATAGAGAGAGAGAGACAGAGATAGATGGAGAGAGAGGGAGAGACAGAGAGGTAAAGACAGATGGAGAGAGAGAGAGAGAGAGAGTGAGGCACAGATGGAAGGAGAGAGCGGGCTAGACAGAGAGGGAAAGACAGATGGAGGGACAGAGAGAGAGACAGGGAAAGAAATGGAGTGACAGGGAAGGAAGGACAGAAGGAGGGATAGAGACAGAGATAAAAGGAGAGAGATGGAGTCATGAGTGGGGGGTGGGAAGACAGATGGAGGGTCAGGGAGAGAGGCAGAGATGGAACGAGTGAGAGGGAGTGATAGGGAGGGAAATACAGATGGAAAGACAGAGAGAAAGACAGAGATAGGAGAGCGAGGGAGTGACAGTGAGGGAAAGACGGATGGAGGGACAGAGTGAGAGAGAAGGAGAGAGAGAGAGAGACAGAGAAGGAGAGAGGGGTGACGGAGGGAAAAACAGATGGAGAGACAGAGAGAGGCAGGGATGGAAGGAGAGAGAGGGAGTGAGTGAAAGGGAATGACAGATGGAGAGAGAGAGAGAGACAGAAATAGAAGGAGAGAGATGGAGAGACAGAGAGGGAAATACAGATGGAGGGACAGAGAAGAGATACAGAGATAGAAGGAGAGAGAGGGAGTGTCAGGGAGGGAAGGACAGATGGAGGGATAGAGGGAGAGAGAGAGAGAGAGAGAGAGATAGAAGAACATAGAGGGAGTGAAGAGAGGGAAAGACAGATGGAGAGACAGAGAGAGGCAGGGATGGAAGGAGAGAGAGGGAGTGAGTGAAAGGGAATGACAGATGGAGAGAGAGAGAGAGACAGAAATAGAAGGAGAGAGATGGAGAGACAGAGAGGGAAATACAGATGGAGGGACAGAGAAGAGAGACAGAGATAGAAGGAGAGAGAGGGAGACACAGAGAGGGAATGACAGATGGAGAGACAGATAAAGAGGCAGAGATGGAAGGAGAGAGAGGGAGTGACAGGGAGGGACCGACAGATGGAAAGAGAGAGAGAGAGATACAGTGATAGTAGGAGAGAGAGGGAGAGACAGAGAGGGAAAGACAGATGGAGGGACAGAGAGAGAGACAGAGAGAGATGCAGAGAGAGGTAGAGACAGAGATGGGCAGACAGATGGAGAGACAGAGTTAGAAGGAGAGAGATGGAGAGACAGGGAGGGAAAGACAGAGGAAGAGGCTGAGACAGAGATAGAAGGAGAGTGAGGGAGTGATATGGGGGGAAAGACAGATGGAGGGACAGAGAGAGAGAGGAGGGAGAGGGAGAGACAGAGAAGACAAATGGTGGAACAGAGAGAGAGACAGAGACAGAAGGAGAGAGAGGGAGCAACAGAGAGGGAAAGACAGATGGAGGGACAGAGAGAGAGACAGAGATAGAAGGAGAGAGAAGGAGTGACTGGGAGGGAAAGGCAGATGGAGGGACAGAGAGAGAGAGACAGAGAGAGAGGCAGAGAGAGAGGCAGAGACAGAGAGAGGAGGAGAGTGTGGGTGAGACAGAGAGGGAAAGGCAGTTGGAGAGACAGAGAGAGAGAGGCAGAGATGGAAGGAGAGAGAGGGAGTGACAGGAAGGGAAAGACATATGGAAAGACAGAGAGAGAGAGACAGAGATAGATGGAGAGAGACAGAGAGGTAAAGACAGATGGAGAGACAGAGAGAGAGAGAGGCAGAGATGGAAGGAGTGAGCGGGAGAGACAGAGAAGGAAAGACAGATGGTGGGACAGAGAGAGAGACAGAGAGAGAAGGAGAGAGAGGGAGTGTCAGGGACGGAAAGACAGATGGAGGGACAGAGAGAGAGAGACAGGGAGAGAAATTGAGTGACAGGGATGAAAGGACAGATGGAGGGATAGAGAGATAGAGACAGAGATAGAAGGAGAGAGACGGAGAGACAGAGAGTGAGAGAGGGGGTAACAGAGGGAAAAACAGATGGAGAGACAGAGAGAGATACAGAGATAGAAGGAGAGAGAGGGAATGTCAGGGAGGCAAAGACAGATAAAGGGACAGACTGAGAGACAGAGATAGAAGGAGAGAGAGGGAGTGACAGAGAGGGAAAGGCAGAAGAAGGGACAGAGAGAGAGATACGGAGAGAGAAGGAGAGAGACGGTGTGACAGAGAGGGAAAGACAGATGAAGGGACAGAGAGAGAGTGAAGGAGGGAGAGGGAGAGACAGAGAGAAGGATAGTGGGAGTGACAGAGAGGGAAAGACAAATGGTGGAACAGAGAGAGGGACAGAGATGAAAGGAGAGAGACGGAGCAACAGAGAGGGAAAGGCAGTTGGAGGGACATAGAGAGAGATACAGAGAGACAGAGAGAGAGGCAGAGACAGAGAGAGAAGGAGAGTGTGGGTGAGACTGAGAGGGAAAGGCAGTTGGAGAGACAGACAGAGAGAGAGACAGAGAGAGAGGCAGAGAGAGAGAGAAGGAGAGAGAGGGAGAGACAGAGAGAGAGGCAGAGACAGAGAGAGAAGGAGAGAGAGGGAGAGACAGAAAGGGAAAGACAGATGGAGAGACAGGGAGAGACAGAGAGAGAGACAGAGAGAGAGGGAGAGACAGAGAGAGAAGGAGAGAGAGGGAGAGACAGAAAGGGAAAGACAGATGGAGAGACAGAGAGAGAGACACACACAGATAGAAGGAGAGAGAGGGAGAGACAGAGAGAGAGGCAGAGACAGAGAGAGAAGGAGAGAGAGGGAGAGACAGAAAGGGAAAGAGAGATGGAGAGACAGAGAGAGAAGGAGAGAGAGGGAGAGACAGAGAGAGAGGCAGAGACAGAGAGAGAAGGAGAGAGAGGGAGAGACAGAAAGGGAAAGACAGATGGACAGACACAGAGAGAAGGAGAGAGAGGGAGAGATGGAGAGAGAGGGAGAGACAGAGAGAGAGGGTGAGACAGAGAGAGAAGGAGAGAGAGGGAGAGACAGAGAGGGACAGACAGATGGAGAGATAGAGATAAAAGGAGAGAGATGGAGAGACAGGGAGGGAAGGACAGACGGACGGAGAGAGAGAGGGTCAGAGATAGAAGGAGAGAGAGGGAGTGACATGGGGGGAAACACAGATGGAGGGACGGTGAGAAAGTGAAGGAGGGAGAGGGAGAGATAGAGAGAAGGAGAGTGGGATTGACAGAGAGGGTAAGACAAATGGTGGAACAGAGAGAGAGACAGAGATAGAAGGAGAGAGAGGGAGCAACAGAGAGGGAAAGACAGATGGAGAGACAGAGAGAGAGACACACACAGATAGAAGGAGAGAGAGGGAGAGACAGAGAGAGAGGCAGAGACAGAGAGAGAAGGAGAGAGAGGGAGAGACAGAAAGGGAAAGACAGAAGGAGAGACAGAGAGAGAAGGAGAGAGAGGGAGGGACAGAGAGAGAGGCAGAGACAGAGAGAGAAGGAGAGAGAGGGAGAGACAGAAAGGGAAAGACAGATGGAGAGACAGAGAGAGAGACACACACAGATAGAAGGAGAGAGAGGGAGAGACAGAAAGGAAAAGGCAGATGGACGGGCAGAGAGAGAGAGATTAAGAGAGAGAGATAGAAGGAGAAAGACATAGAGACAGAGAGGGAAAGACAGAAGGAGGGAGAGGGAGAGAGACAGAGGGAGTGGCAGAGACAGAGATAGAAGGAGAGAGAGGGAGTGTCAGGAGGAGGGGGAGAGGGAGATAGAGGGGGGAGAGACAGATAGAGGGGGAGACAGACAGATAGAGGGGGATAGTGAGATAGAGGGGGAGAGGGAGATAGAGGGGCAGAGGGAGAGAGAGGGGGGAGAGGGAGATATAGGGGGGAGAGGGAGATATAGGGGGGAGAGGGAGAGAGAGTGGGAGAGGGAGATAGAGGGGGAGAGACAGACAGAGGGAGAGAGTGAGATAGAGGGCGAGAGACAGATAGAGGGCGAGAGACAGATAGAGGGCGAGAGACAGATAGAGGGGGAGAGTGAGAGAGAGGGGGAGAGGGAGAGAGAGGGGGTGTGTGAGATCGTGGGGGAGTGTGAGATAGTGGGGGTGTGTGAGATAGTGGGGGGAGAGACAGATAGAGGGGGAGAGGGAGATAGAGGGGCAGAGGGAGATAGAGGGGGAGAGGGAGATAGAGGGGGTAGAGACAGATAGAGGGGGAGACAAATAGAGGGAGAGAGTGAGATAGAGGGAGAGAGTGAGATAGAGGGGGAGAGTGATATAGAGGGGAAGAATGAGATCGAGGGGATGTGTGAAGTCGAGGGGGAGAGTGAGATCGAGGTAGAGAGGGAGATAGAGGGGGAGAGGGAGATAGAGGGGTGGAGAGACAGATAGAGGGGGGAGACAAATAGAGGGAGAGAGTGAGATAGAGGGGGAGAGGGAGATAGAGGGTGGAGCGGGAGATAGAGGGGTGTGAGGGAGATAGAGGGGGAGAGGGAGATAGAGGGTGGAGACGGAGATAGAGGGTGGAGACGGAGATAGAGGGGGAGAGATGGATGGGGTAGAGGGTGGTGAACCTGTGGAATTCTCTACCGCAGAAGGCAGTGGAGGCCAAGTCATTAAATATATTCATGGAGGAGAGAGATATATTTCTAAATGTCAAAGGGATCAAGGGGTATGGGGAGAAAGTGGGAACAGGGTACTGAATTAGACCATCGGTCATGATCTTTATTGAATGACGGAGCAGGCCCAAAGGGCCGAATGGCCTGTTCCTGCTCCTATTTTCTATGTTTCCATGAGAGAGGCGGATTGAGAGAGGGAGAGAGAAGGAGAAACAGAGAGAGAAGGAGAGATAGAGATGGAGCGAGGTGACCCTGATATTCTCTCTTTCTCACACACACACATCCAGACACACACAGACACAGACATAAAGGGACAGACAGAGACACACACACACGGACACACACACACACAGACACATACATAAAGGGACACACAGAGACACACACACACAGACACACACACACACACAGACACACACACACAGACAGATTTTACAATCCACACTGATGTCAGTAAAAATGACCAACAGAACCTCAGTAACAATCCCCAGTGTCTGCCCAGTCCTGAGAGAGACAGAGAGAGAGATCGGGCAGTGACAGAGAAAGACAGTGAAAGAGGGAGGACAAAACAGCTTGTGGGAGAAACTTTACATTTCTTTGTGTTCCACAGATTTTATTAAAAGTTGAAAGGGACTGGACACTGGAAAAGCTGTCAACACACAACAACAACACTGAGAGACTTTAGATGTGAGGGAAGGGGAGACACACTTTAAAATCCACACTGATGTCAGTAAAAATCCCCAAACACAACCTCAGTAACAATCCCCATTATCTGCCCAGTCCTGTATTGTGGGTTTCTTCTTTGGCCTCCTTATCTCGAGAGACAATGGGTAAGTGCCTGGAGGTGGATCAGTGGTGTGTGGAGCAGCGCCTGGAGTGGCTATAAAGGCCAATTCTCGAGTGACAAGCTCTTCTTCCACAGGTGCTGCAGAGAAATGTGATTGTCGGGGCTGTTACACAGTTGGCTCTTCCCTTGCGCCTCTGTCTTTTTTGTGGGTTTAGTGTGAGGGTTTGAGGGGGGAGGTTTGGATCAGTGTTTGATATTTTGAAACTGCAGGGAAAGAATTAAAGGTTTAAAATGAACTAAGAGATGTCTGAAAGCATTGCTGTGCTGGGATTAACATATCAATGGACTGTAAAAGTCAGGAAGGTCCTGTCCTGGGATTAACATATCAATGGACAGGCCCCCTCCCCCGCCCCCGAGGCAGGAGATTGAGAGACAGCCCAACATGTCAGAGGCTCAAGGGGTGGAGTTTGCAAACAGCTCACTCAGGATATAAACTGGGTTTGAAGATCTCAGTTCCAATCACAAAACCCACCTTTCACTCTCTGTCTGCAGAGAGTGGACACATTCCCCAGTCTGATTCAGTGTGTGTGTCTGTGTATCTGTGTTTGTGCTCTCTCTGTCTCAATCTGCTTTATAACTGTGATTTGATTGTATTTGAATATTGCTGATTGTCTGTGTAACTGAGAGAGGAAACTCTGGGCTCTTGCTGTGCAATTTTGTTTAAAAATGTCTTCGCTTTGTATTTTAATCCAATTTTCTTCTTTTTTCCCCTGAGGAATTTTCATTCTGAAAACTGCATGGTGAAGGTGAAAAGAGGGAAAGTTTGGGACGAGGAATCCTTGGACAGGAGCTTCCTCCAGAGGGGACGGACTGAGGCCTTGTCCACAGGCTGCACCCAAAGGGCCCACGTGAGTTGTGTCTGTTTATTAGCCTGAGGTTTAATTTCCTCTCTGGGGCCCTGGGTTAACCATTTCATGTTGGATTGGGGCTCCTGGTGTTTTATACAGATTGAAAGCCTGGGGTTAAAGGAGCAGCCCCAGGAGGGAGTCCCATTTGCCCCTTGCTCCTTCCAGCCCTGTCTGTGAGGTTTGCTGGTGTTTTGGTCAATGCTATGAAGCTAACAGTTAAATAAGATGCACAGTGCCCATTTTAATTCATTTTACTGTAGGTCTGAGCTTTCTCTCTGTCTCCACCTTCTTTCCCTGTGTCTCTATCTCCCCCCATGCTTTCTCTTCTCTGTCTCGGTTTCACACTCACCTTCTCCAATTAAACCTTTAATAAATTTAACTAAAAACATGCCACACACAGCAATGTGATTTGTCGTTATTTGAAATGGTGAGACAAAATCAGCAGCTTGTTCCCAGTTTAAAGAGGGATTTGCTCTTTCTGGGAACTGAAATCTGTCTATTATCACATTGCTGCTTGTGGGATCCTGCTGTGCTTATAGCGCCCTCCAGCATTTTGTCCATGACAACAGTTTAAAATTCAGCTTCCTGAGGGTCTGAATGTGGATTTCTCTGTGTTTTTACAAGAATTTTATAATAATTACAAGAGCTGAACGTGAAGCTGGATAAAGACTTGTTCGAAGTTTAAAGATGGTGTTTAGCATTTTCTGAGGACTGTGATGGGATATCTGGCTATGATCACATTGTGGGATCCTGCTGTGCATACATTCTCTGCATCAATTCCTTCATCCAACACTGAGGCAGAAACAGATGGAGAGAAAAAGAGGGAGAGTGAGTAACAGCTGGAGGTGGCAGGTTAAACAGAGAGAGAGAGAGGGAGAAACAGGCAGAGTGTGTGTGAGGGAGCGAATGCAGAGAAAGATCGAGAAAGACAGAGAGAGAGAGAGAGAGAGAAATCCACACTCAAAAGCTTGGTACACTGAATATTGAAGTGTCACCATTGCTGGGATCTTTCTGTGCACTAAAAACAGATTATCTGCATATTTGCATTATCTGAAGGCTTGGAATTAAAGTCCTGAGCTTGAAGCCGGTATAATTCCCGAGTAATGATGGTGTTTTGGGCAGTGCCGTGAATTTGAGGGTGAAATGAAATTGTGGGATCTTGCTGTGCACAAATGGCATTCAGTGTTTCCAACATTGCAACAGTGACGAACACTTTGACAATCAATTCACTGAGCGTCAAATGTTCCCGATTCATTTCAGTTCATTTGACTGAAGTTCTGAGTTTCGATTTCTCTCTCTGTCTCTCTCTTTAAACCTTTAATAGTTAAAAACACACACAGCTGTGTGATTTGTTGTTGTTTTCAATGGTGAGACAGAAATATTTCACAGCTATTTTCAGTCAACATTACATATGAGATAAAGGGACAAGAACAGATATGGACAAAGAGAAAGAGAGACAGGGGACGAATGTGACAGGAACAGAGAGAGATACAGAGACAGGGGAGAGAGAGATACAGAGACAGACACACACACACACACACACACACACAGAGGTGGAGGTTGCTGTCACAATCCTTTTATCCTCTGGTTTATTAACTGTGATTTGTTTGTATTTGGGTGTTGCTGAGAGAGTGTCTGTGTAACCGAGGGCAATTCCTGGGCTCTTGCTGTGCTATTTTGTTTAACAATGCCTTTTCATCAATTTTCTCTCCCTCCCTCTTGCCTTAGGAAATTTCTTTCTGAAAACTGCACGGTGAAGGTGAAAAGAGGGAAAGTTTGGGACGAGGAATCCTTGGACAGGAGCTTCCTCCAGAGGGGACGGACTGAGGCCTTGTCCACAGGCTGCACCCAAAGGGCCCACGTGAGTTGTGTCTGTTTATGACCCTGAGGTTTAATTTCCTCTCTGGGGCCCTGGGTTAACCATTTCATGTTGGATTGGGGCTCCTGGTGTTTTATACAGATTGAAAGCCTGGGGTTAAAGGAGCAGCCCCAGGAGGGAGTCCCATTTGCCCCTTGCTCCTTCCAGCCCTGTCTGTGAGGTTTGCTGGTGTTTTGGTCAATGCTATGAAGCTAACAGTTAAATAAGATGCACAGTGCCCATTTTAATTCATTTTACTGCAGGTCTGAGCTTTCTCTCTGTCTCCACCTTCTTTCCCTGTGTCTCTATCTCCCCCCATGCTTTCTCTTCTCTGTCTCGGTTTCACACTCACCTTCTCCAATTAAACCTTTAATAAATTAAACTAAAAACACGCCACACACAGCAATGTGATTTGTCGTTATTTGAAATGGTGAGACAAAATCAGCAGCTTGTTCCCAGTTTAAAGAGGGAGTTTTGCCCTTTCTGGGGACTGAAATCTAGCTTTTATCACATTGCTGCTCGTGGGATCTTGCTGTGCATCTCGCGCCCAGCAACATTTCCTGCACAGTAATGAGGACACTTTAAAATTCAGCTTCCTGAGGGTGTAGTGTGGATTTCTCTGTTTTCTCTCCATCTTCCTCTGCTTTTCTCTCCCCCGCACTTTCTCTATTTTAACCATTAATCAATAGGTGCCACAATGTATGCACAGCAAGATCCCACAGGCAGCAATATGATGATATACAGATAATGTGTTTTCAGTGATGTAAGTTTCGGGATCGCAGAGGGAGGGACTTTCCTGCAGTGGCTAAGTGGTTAGTACCGCAGCCTCACAGCTCCAGTAACCCAGGTTGGGTTCTGGGTACTGCCTGTGCGGAGTTTGCAAGTTCTCCGTGTGGGTTTCCTCCGGGTGCTCTGGTTTCCTGCCACATGCCAAAGACTTGCGGGTCGATAGGTAAATTGGCCATTATAAAAATTGCCCCTCGTGTAGGTAGGTGGTGGGAGAATTGAGGGAAGGTGGGGATGTGAGAGGGGGGAAAATGGCATTAATGTAGGATTAGCATAAATGGGTGGCTGATGGTCAGCGTTGGGCCGAAGGGCCTGTTTTAGTGCTGTATCTCTCTATGAATCGAATGTGATGTGTGGTTATTTTAAACGGTGACAGAAACATTTCAGCGGACGTTTCAATCTAGATTAAATCCCAGATCGAGAGAAAAAGAAACAGATGTGGATGGGGTGCAGGGGGGAGGGAGCAGGAGAAAGACAGGGAGAGGGGTGTTTGAGATTTTCAAACTGCAGGAATGTCCCTCCCTCTGATTTCTCGAAACTTACGTCACTGAAAACAGATTATCTGCATATTAGCATATTGTTGCCTTTGGGATCTTGCTGTGCACAGATTGCCTACAGGTTTCCTGCATTGCAACAGTGAGGACCACTTTAAAAATTAGTTCATTGATTCTCAACTGCTCCTGAGGGCCAATAATTACAAGAGCTGAACGTGAAGCTGTCTAAAGTCTTGTGAAAAGTTTAAAGATGGAGTTCAGCATTTTCAGAGGACTGTGATAGGATATCTGGCTATGATCACATTGTGGAATCCCGCTGTGCATACATTCCCTGCATCAATTCTTACATTACAACACTGAGGCAGGAACAGATGGAGAGAAAAAGAGGGAGAGAGAGAAACAGCTGGAGGTGGCAGGTAAATCAGAGAGAGAGAGAGAGAGAGACAGGCGGAGTGTGGATGAGGGAGGGAAGGCAGAGAAAGATGGAGAAAGACAGAGAGAGAGAGAAATCCACACTCAAAATCTTGGTAAACTGAATTTTGAAGTGTCACCATTGCTGGGATCTTGCTGTGCCCAGCTTGCCTGCAGAATTCCCTGCATTGTGACAGTGAGTGCATTTTAGAAGTGAATTCATTGTGTGTAAAGCTCTCCTGAAGGCCTGGAATTTAAGTCCGGAGCTTGAAGCCGGTATAATTCCCGAATAATGCTGGTGTTTTGGGCAGTGACGTGAATTTCTCTCTCTCTCTCCATCTGTCTCTCTGAATGAGAGTAACAGGAGGGAGAGAGATGCAGGAGAGTGAGGGAAACATGGAGGGAATCAGAGGGGGAGAGAGTGGTAGCCGGCTGTAAGCACACTGCTGCTTGTGGGATCTTGCTGTGCATCAATGGCCGACAGCATTTCCAACGTTGCAACAGTGACGAGCACTTTAAAAATTGATTCATTGAGTGTCAAATACTTCTGTGAATCAGCAATGAAATGGGTGAAATGTGAAGGTTTGTAAAGGCTTGTTCTCATTCCCGAATATTGCTGGTGTTTCAGGCTGTGGGCTGAATTTGACAGTGAAATGAAACACCGGGGGACCATTTGAATTCAGATTTTCAGGGATGGGAATGTGGATTTCTCTCTCTATCCTTCTACAGGAGAGGGGATGGGGGTCTCCAGTGTTTGTGTGCTTTTACAATGAGGCAGAAACAGATGTAGAGAGACACACAGAGAGAAATAGAGAGAGAGAGGGAGAGAGACAGCAGGAAATGACAGGGTAAACACATCTACACTTCCCAGTCTCTGGCTCTGTGTCAGGGGATGTGTTTGTAAGTCACTGAGAGATTGTTTTATGTCAGTGAGTTTGAGAGAGAGTCCTGGGCTCTCGCTGTGTTTCATTTCTGTGCAAAAATGCTTTGCTTTGTTTGAATCAATTTTATTTCTCTTATTCCCAAGGAGAATCTTTTCGGAAGCTGCAGCTGTGATGATGCAGAGGGAGAATCTTTTGGCCACGTGGAATTCTCCGACAAGAGCTTTAACCGGAGAGGGAAAGTAATAATAAAAATATATTTGTCATTGTCAAATTAATTTCTAGATCCAGAAAAGAAGACTGTTTGTGATTTCGGGACTGATAGAAAAACAAAGTGCTGGAAATGCTCAGTAATTCCAGAACAGTTTTTATTTCAGATTTCCAGCATCCTCAGTATTTTGATTTTGTGTTTTCGGGGGTCTGTGGATTTTATTTTAACACAAGGGAGGGGGCTGGATGGTGCTCCGAAGGGAATAGTTTGGGAATCGCTGCTCCAGAACAGTCAATGTAATCCCATAGATTTCCCTCTCTCCATCTCTTGCTGCAACTTGTTCCCTGCACCTTCCTCTTTGTTCCTAACTCTGTTTCTTCACATCTTTAAATCCCTATCTCTGTATCTCACAACATCCTTTCTTTCTTTGCCTCTCTCTGGAGTCTCACAAGTTTCCATTGTCATTCTCTTTCTGTGACTCTCTGTATCTTTATCTGTCTCTCTCTCAGTCCATTTCTTCTCTCACTCACTTCCAAATCCCTGAATCTTTCCATCTCTGCTCCTCCTTTCCTGCAAGATTATCTCTGCATTTCCCTCCCACCTGTCCCGGGACACCCCTCTCTATTCTGTGAACACATCTTACTTTGTATCTCTGCCCCTCCACCTCTTTCTGTCTCTGCATATTTCGATGGTATTTAGATGGGGGTCTGTCCCCGGAGGCGGGTGGGGGGGAAGATAGATGGGGGTCTGTCCCGGAAGGTATTTGTAACAGGGGTATTATAAGTGTATAATTAGATTGGGGTCTGTCCCCGGGTGGGCTATCTAAATGGGGGTCTGTCCCCGGGGTTTTATTTAGTTGGGGGTCTGTCCCCCGGGGATTTATTTAGATGGGGGTCTGTCCCCCGGGGATTTATTTACATGGGGGTCTGTCCCCGGGGATGTATTTAGATGGGGGTCTGTCCCCCGGGGATTTATTTACATGGGGGTCTGTCCCCGGGGATGTATTTAGATGGGGGTCTGTCCCCGGGGATTTATTTACATGGCGGTCTGTCCCCGGGGATTTATTTTGATGGTGGTCTGTCCCCGGGGATGTATTTAGATGGCGGTCTGTCCCCGGGTGGGGTATTTAGATGGGGGTCTGTCCCCGGGTGGGGTATTTAGATGGCGGTCTGTCCCCGGGTGGGGTATTTAGATGGCGGTCTGTATCCTGGTATGTATTTAGATGGCGGTCTGTCCCCGGGGATGTATTTAGATGGCGGTCTGTCCCCGGGGATGTATTTAGATGGGGGTCTGTCCCTGGGGATGTATTTAGATGGGGGTCTGTCCCTGGGGATGTATTTAGATGGGGGTCTGTCCCCGGGGATGTATTTAGATGGCGGTCTGTATCCTGGTATGTATTTAGATGGGGGTCTGTCCCTGGGGATGTATTTAGATGGGGGTCTGTCCCTGGGGATGTATTTAGATGGGGGTCTGTCCCCGGGGATGTATTTAGATGGCGGTCTGTATCCTGGTATGTATTTAGATGGCGGTCTGTCCCCGGGGATGTATTTAGGTGGCGGTCTGTCCCCGGGGATGTATTTAGATGGGGGTCTGTATCCTGGTATGTATTTAGATGGCGGTCTGTCCCCGGGGATGTATTTAGGTGGCAGTCTGTCCCCGGGGATGTATTTAGATGGGGGTCTGTCCCCGGGGATGTATTTAGATGGGGGTCTGTCCCCGGGGATGTATTTGTAATAGGGGTATTATAAGGGTATAATTAGATGGGGGTCTGTCCCCGGGGGGTAGTTAGTTGGGAGTCTGTCCCCGGGGGGGTATCTAGAGGGAAGTCTGTCCCCGGGGGGGTATCCAGATGGGAGTCTGTTATTGGCGGGGTATTTAGATGGGAGTCTGTTCCTGGGGGGGGTTATCGAGATGGGACTCGGTCCTGGGGGGGTATCTAGATGGGACTCGGTCCTGGGGGGGTATCTAGATGGGACTCGGTTCCTGGGGGGGTATCTAGATGGGTGCCTGTTCCTGGGGGGGGGGTATCTAGATGGGACTCGGTCCTGGGGGGGTATGTAGATGGGACTCGGTCCTGGGGGGGGGGTATCTAGATGGGAGTCTGTTCCTGGGGGGGGGCTTTCTAGATGGGACTCGGTCCTGGGGGGGGGGTATCTAGATGGGAGTCTGTTCCTGGGGGGGGTATCTAGATGGGAGTCTGTTCCTGGGGGGTATCTAGATGGGACTCGGTCCTGGATGGGGATAATTAGATGGGGGTCTGTTCCTGGGTCTGGTGATAGTGAGGGTATTAGATGGGGGTCAGTTAACTTGAGATATCAGATAGGGGTCTGTAGATGAGGATTATTTAGATTGGGTGGGGGTCTGTACAAAAGGGAAATGTTGTGGGGGGGGGGAGAAATATTGCAGGGGATAAAATTTACATCGTGGATATAAATTGCGGTTGGAGGAAATTTTTTTTGGGGGGGTATAATTGCAGAGGAGGGGGAAATAATTGCGGGGGGGGGTATTAATTGCGGGGGGGGATAAATTGCGGGGGGGGGAATAAATTGCGGGGGGGGGATAAATTGCGGGGGGGGGGATAAATTGCGGGGGGTGAAATAATTGCGGGGGGGGATAAATTGCGGGGGGGGGATAAATTGCGGGGGGGGGGATAAATTGTGGGGGGGGGATAAATTGTGGGGGGGGGGATAAATTGTGGGGGGGGGATAAATTGTGGGGGGGGGGATAAATTGTGGGGGGGGGATAAATTGTGGGGGGGGATAAATTGCGGGGGGGGGAAATAATTGCGGGGGGGGGAAAAATTGCGGGGGGGGATAAATTGCGGGGGGGGATAAATTGCGGGGGGGGGGATAAATTGCGGGGGGGGGATAAATTGCGGGGGGGGGATAAATTGCGGGGGGGGGATAAATTGCGGGGGGGGGATAAATTGCGGGGGGGGGATAAATTGCGGGGGGGGGGATAAATTGCGGGGGGGGGGGATAAATTGCGGGGGGGGGGGATAAATTGCGGGGGGGGGGGGATAAATTGCGGGGGGGGGGGGATAAATTGCGGGGGGGGGGGGATAAATTGCGGGGGGGGGGGGATAAATTGCGGGGGGGGGATAAATTGCGGGGGGGGATAAATTGCGGGGGGGGGGATAAATTGCGGGGGGGGGATAAATTGCGGGGGGGGGGATAAATTGCGGGGGGGGGGGATAAATTGCGGGGGGGGGATAAATTTCGGGGGGGATAAATTGCGGGGGGGGGATAAATTTCGGGGGGGATAAATTGCAGGGGGGCGGATTAATTGCGGGGGGGAATTATTGCGGGGGATAAAATTTACATCGTGGATATAAATTGCGGTTGGAGGAAATTTTTTGGGGGGGATAATTGCAGAGGAGGGGGAAATAATTGCGGGGGAGATAAATTGCAGGGGGGGGATAAATTGCGGGGGGGGGATAAATTGCGGGGGGGGGGATAAATTGCGGGGGGGGGGATAAATTGCGGGGGGGGGGGATAAATTGCGGGGGGGGGATAAATTGCGGGGGGGGGATAAATTGCGGGGGGGGATAAATTGCGGGGGGGGGGGATAAATTGCGGGGGGGGGGATAAATTGCGGGGGGGGGGATAAATTGCGGGGGGGGGGATAAATTGCGGGGGGGGGGATAAATTGCGGGGGGGGGATAAATTTCGGGGGGGATAAATTGCGGGGGGGATAAATTGCGGGGGGGATAAATTGCGGGGGGGATAAATTGCGGGGGGGGGATAAATTTCGGGGGGGATAAATTGCAGGGGGGCGGATTAATTGCGGGGGGGAATTATTGCGGGGGATAAAATTTACATCGTGGATATAAATTGCGGTTGGAGGAAATTTTTTGGGGGGGATAATTGCAGAGGAGGGGGAAATAATTGCGGGGGAGATAAATTGCGGGGGGGGGATAATTGCGGGGGGGGGGATAATTGCGGGGGGGGGATAATTGCGGGGGGGGATAATTGCGGGGGGGGGATAAATTGCGGGGGGGGGATAAATTGCGGGGGGGGGATAAATTGCGGGGGGGGGATAAATTGCGGGGGGGGATTAATTGCGGGGGGGGATTAATTGCAGGGGGGGATTAATTGCGGGGGGGGATTAATTGCGGGGGGGGATTAATTGCGGGGGGGGGAATTGAGAAAAGACAGAGTCAGAAAGAGAGAAAAGACAAAGTCAGAAAAAGACAGAGTCAGAAATAGAGAAAAGACAGAGTCAGAAAGAGAGAAAAGACAAAGTCAGAAAAAGACAGAGTCAGAAATAGAGAAAAGACAGAGTCAGAAAAAGACAGAGTCAGAAAAAGACAGAGTCAGAAAAAGACAGAGTCAGAAAGAGAGAAAAGACAGAGTCAGAAAGAGACAGAGTCAGAAAGAGACAGAGTCAGAAAGAGAGAAAAGACAAAGTCAGAAAAAGACAGAGTCAGAAAGAGAGAAAAGACAAAGTCAGAAAAAGACAGAGTCAGAAAGAGAGAAAAGACAGAGTCAGAAAAAGACAGAGTCAGAAAGAGAGAAAAGACAAAGTCAGAAAAAGACAGAGTCAGAAATAGAGAAAAGACAAAGTCAGAAAAAGACAGAGTCAGAAATAGAGAAAAGACAAAGTCAGAAAAAGACAGAGTCAGAAAGAGAGAAAAGACAAAGTCAGAAAAAGACAGAGTCAGAAATAGAGAAAAGACAAAGTCAGAAAAAGACAGAGTCAGAAATAGAGAAAAGACAAAGTCAGAAAAAGACAGAGTCAGAAATAGAGAAAAGACAGAGAGTCAGAAATAGAGATAAGACAAAGTCAGAAAAAGACAGAGAGTCAGAAATAGAGAAAAGACAAAGTCAGAAAAAGACAGAGTCAGAAATAGAGAAAAGACAGAGTCAGAAAAAGACAGAGTCAGAAATACAGAAAAGACAAAGTCAGAAATTGCGGGGGGGGGGGGGGGGTGGGCGGGGTTGGATAAAACACGAGAGAAAAGAGAGAATGAGCGAGAAAGAAGGAGCGAAAAGATAGAGAAATAAAGAGAGAAGGAAGGAGAGAAAAGATAGAAGAAAGAGACAAAGAAGGGAGAGAAAAAGAATGAGAGAAAAGATAGAAACAGAAGTCAGAAATAGAGAAAAGACAAAGTCAGAAAAAGACAGAAAGTCAGAAATAGAGAAAAGACAGAAAGTCAGAAATAGAGAAAAGACAGAGTCAAAGAGAGAAAAGACAGAGTCAGAAAGAGAGAAAAGACAGAGTCAGAAAGAGAGAAAAGACAGAGTCAGAAAAAGACAGAGAGTCGGAAATAGAGAAAAGACAAAGTCAGAAAAAGACAGAAGGTCAGAAATAGAGAAAAGACAGAAGGTCAGAAATACAGAAAAGACAAAGTCAGAAATACAGACAAGACAGAGAGTCAGAAATAGAGAAAAGACAAAGTCAGAAAAAGACAGAAAGTCAGAAATAGAGAAAAGACAGAGAGTCAGAAATAGAGAAAAGAGTCAGAAATGGAGAAAAGACAGAAAGTCAGAAATGGAGAAAAGACAGAAAGTCAGAAATAGAGAAAAGACAGAGAGTCAGAAATAGAGAAAAGACAAAGTCAGAAATACAGAAAAGACAAAGTCAGAAATAGAGAAAAGACAAACTCAGAGAAATAGAGAAAAGACAGATAGTCAGAAATACAGAAAAGACAGAGAGTCAGAAAAAGACAGAAATAGAGAAAAGACAGAAAGTCAGATATAGAGAAAAGACAAAGTCAGAAATACAGTAGAAAGAAAGTCAGAGGAATAGAGAAAAGGCCGAAAGAGACACTGAAAAAGAGGGAAAAAAGTGGAGGGAAAGAACTGTGACACAAAGAAATTGCAGGCAGCAAAGAGACAGACAGAAAGCCAGTGAGAAAGGCACACAGAGAATCACAAAGAGATTGAGAGAGAGAAGGACAGAGAATCACAGAGAGATTGAGAGAGAGAAGGACAGAGAATCACAGAGAGATTGAGAGAGAGAAAGACAAAGAAATCCATTGAAACAGAAAGACACACAATCATTCAGAGAGAAACAGAGAGAGAGACAAACACAAAGTGAGAGGGAGAGATGGAGGAACACAGAGGGAGAGAGAGAACCAGAGAGAGAGAAAAAAACAGAGCGAGAGAGAGAAAAAAAAGAGGGAGAGAAACACAGAGCGAGAATCGAGAGAGACAGAAACACAGAGAGAGAGAAACACAGAGAGAGAGAAACAGACAGAGAGAGTAACAGAGAGATTGAGAGAGAGATTGAGGAACATAGAGAGAGAATCAGAGAGAGAAATAGACACAGAGAGATTGAGGCAAAAGGAGAAAGGCAGAGAGGGACAATAAAGATGTGATACTCACCATCCCACACGGTCTGCGCTCCATCATTGGACTCTAACACCTTCCCTCCATCAGCTCCTCCATGGGGAAAAGATCCTGGAGAGGGAGATTGGGGTGGGAATTGGAGACAAGGGTCAGGACTGGGACAGCGAGAGCAGGGGATTCAGACTGGACTCTCTCTCACACACACACACACACACACTGTAAGCAGCTTGCAATTCACCTGGGCACAGAGACACAGAGACTGAGATACAGAAACTCACCTGAACAAACCAGCCGCATGGAAAGAAAGAATGGAGGCTGATGTTGTCCTAATATATCCCAGAACCTGTCACTCAAAACAGACAGTCCACCCCAAATACAGCTCACCCAACCAGCTATCAGCTTCCTTCATCTGGACACTGCCTCCCAGGTATGGGACAGTCCAAGGTGAGTCTCTGTGTAAACAGGGAATGGGGAGAGAGGGATATTCCAGCCATATCCCAAATGGAACATTCCAGACAGAAACCTGTCTGTCTGTCTCTCTCTCTCTCTCTCTCTCTCTCTCTCCCCCAACAACATCATCAACAGAGCAGAAAAACTGCTGTCATTTAAAACCTGGAGGGGCTGGTTTGGATAATGGCCTTTTAACACTAATTGTATTAAATGTCTTCCACTATTCACCTCCAGTTAACAGTTCAGAAAATGACTGAAAATGTCTCACTGCAGTTACCTTGTAATTCTGACAATGAGTTTTTGCTGGAGAGGCCTGTTTGACTGCAGTATAAACAGGATGTTTTTATTCAGATTTTCAATTCCACTGTCTTTCAAACTAAACTCGAGCCCGGTTAATGCTGCAGCCAAGAGAACTTTAACAACTGGTGACATTTCACACAATTCTCACCCATATTTACAGTTATATTTCTCAATGATACTTTGCACATTCTTTGCTGCTGCTGTATTTATGCATTAGGCTGTAATCAATTAAAAATACCTTCTTAATATTTACCAGTTTAATGTTACAAGGGTTTACAAAGCTGGAAAATGGACATTTAACACAAATTGTATTAAAGATCTTCCACTTGTCACCTCCAGTTTATATAAAGCTCAGCGAGAACGACCTCCACATTCTGACAAAGAGTTTTTTGCTGCTGTAATAAAGTGTCACTTGTTTCCATTTGCTTCCTGACTGTTTCTTTCCTCTGCTCTCCTGGGGGATTCAGAGATGATTTTTGTTCATTGCTTGTCCACATTCAGGAGGTTTCAGCTCCTCTGCAGTTGCTGTCCTGGATAAATTAATTGTATTCAAAATCTTTCCCTCAGTTTGGAGACGTGAGAAGAGACTGTTTACACTAGCAGATGGGAGAAACAATTAGGCAGGGAGTTATTCTGGTCTGAAATTCACTGACAGGTTTCTGAAAGCTGATTCGAAATTAACTTTCAAAAGACAATCGGATCAAAACTTCAATTAGTCTGAGTTATATTACAGAAGATACCAGCATAGAAAGAGAAGTGAGAGAGAGAGATGTCATAACGTTAGTGATGAAGAACTCAACACAACTTATTTAGAGAGTTTTTATTTGTAAATGATTGTTTGAGTTTAATTTGATGCTGTTGTTTTATTTATAAATTATCTTTTATCACTAAAAATACTTTTCCAAACAGGAACCAGTTTAATGTTACAAGTGTTCACATAGTAGGAAGATAGCCATTTAACAGAAATTGACTTGAAATTATTTCATTCAGCATCTCAAGTTTACACAAAGTAAACTCCTCAAACTTTTGGAAACTTTCAAACTCAGTAACACAGAATCTCCCATCAGCAATGGCTCAGCATCTCCATCTGCTGGTGTCCCTCTCTCACTGCAGTTACTGTCTCCCCTCTCACCATCTCCATCTGCTGGTGTCCCTGTCTCACTGCAGAGAGAGAGAGACGGAGAGAGAGGGAGTGATGGGGGGTGGAAGACAGATGGAGGGACAGAGAGAGAGAGAGAAGGAGAGAGATGGAGTGACAGGGAGGGAAGGACAGATGGAGGGATAGAGAGAGGCAGAGACTGAGAGAGAAGGAGAGGGTGGGAGAGACAGAGAGGGAAAGGCAGTTGGCGAGACAGAAAGAGAGAGAGGCAGCGATGGAAGGAGAGAGAGGGAGTGACAGGGAGGGAAAGACAGATGGAGGGATAGAGAGAGGCAGAGACTGAGAGAGAAGGAGAGGGTGGGAGAGACAGAGAGGAAAAGGCAGTTGGCGAGACAGAGAGAGAGAGAGGCAGCGATGGAAGGAGAGAGAGGGAGTGACAGGGAGGGAAAGACAGATGGAAAGACAGAGAGTGAGAGAGACAGAGATAGAAGGAGAGTGTGGAGAGACAGAGAGGGAAAGACAGATGGAGGGACAGAGAGAGAGACAGGGAGAGAAATGGAGTCACAGGGAGGGAAGGACAGATGGAGGGATAGAGAGAGAGAGACAGAGATAGGAGAGTGAGGGAGTGACAGAGAGGGAAAGACAGACTGAGGGACAGACAGAGAGACAGAGACAGAGATAGAAGGAGAGAGAGGGAGTGACAGAGAGTGAAAGACAGATGGAGGGACAGAGAGAGAGACAGAGAGAGAGGCAGAGAGAGAAGGAGAGAGAGGGAGAGACAGAGAGGGAAAGACAGATGGAGAGACAGATAGAAGGAGAGAGAGGGAGAGACAGAGAAGGAATGACAGATGGTTGGACAGAGAGAGAGACAGAGAGAGAGCGGGAGTGACAGAGAAAGAAGGAGTGAGACGGAGAGACAGAGAGAGAGACAGAGAGAGTGGCAGAGACAGAAAGCGAAGGAGAGAGAGGGAGTGTCAGGAAGGGAAAGCCAGGTACAGGGACAAAGTGAGAGACAGAGAGAGAAGGAGAGAGATGGAGTGACAGGGAGGGAAGGAAAGATGGAGGGAAAGAGAGAGAGAGAGACAGCGATAGAAGCAGAGAGGAGGAGTGACAGAGAGGGAAAGACAGATGGAGGGACAGAGAGAGAGACGGAGAGAGTGGGAGAGATGGTGTAAGGGAGGCACAAATGGAGTCATGGACAGAGAAAGAGAGAGAGAGAGATAGGCAGAGACAGAGAATGAGAGAGATGTAAACAGAGTCATGGACAGAGGGTGAGAAAGGGAGATAGGGAGCGACAAAGTAAAAGGAGAGAGAGATGGAGAAGCAGAGAGAGGGAGAGACAGAGAGAGGGAGGGCGCGATGGTGTGAGAGAGACAGAGGTGTGGACAGAGGAAGAGAGAGAGAGAGGGAGAGACACTGAGAGACAGAGAGAGACAGCGAGAGAGAAAGAAACAGAGAGGGAGGGAGAGAGAGACAGAGAGGGAGAGACTGGGATTCAGAGGGTAACAGAGAGGGAGAGTCTGGGATTCAGAGGGTAACAGAGAGGGAGAGACTTGGATTCAGAGGGTAACAGAGAGGGAGAGGCTGGGATTCAGAGGGTAACGGAGAGGGAGAGACTGAGATTCAGAGGGTAACAGAGAGGGAGAGTCTGGGATTCAGAGGGTAACAGAGCGGGAAAGACTGGGATTCAGAGGGTAACAGAGAGGGAGAGTCTGGGATTCAGAGGGTAACAGAGGGGGAGAGACTTGGATTCAGAGAGTAACGGAGAGGGAGAGACTGGGATTCACAGGGCAACATAGAGGGAGAGACTGGGATTCAGAGGGTAACAGAGAGGGAGAGTCTGGGATTCAGAGGGTAACAGAGCAGGAAAGACTGGGATTCAGAGGTTAACAGAGAGGGAGATACTGGGATTCAGAGGGTAACAGAGCAGGAAAGACTGGGATTCAGAGGTTAACAGAGAGGGAGAGACTGGGATTCAGAGGGGGAGAGTGCGTGAGTGAGACGGAGCAAAGGAGAGAGATACTAGGTTAGGTGGGACAATAAGCTGTGAGCAGAACACAAATAGACTACAAAGAGAGATGGTTTGGGATAGACAGCGATAAATGTCCCAGTGTTGTGGGAACATAAAATGGCCACTGAAAATGAACCTAAAATGGCTGACTGATGTGTGTGGATTTCCACAGATGAGAGGAGAGAGAGAGAGACAGACAGACAGACAGAAAGAGAGACAAAGAGGGAGACAGAGACCAAGACACAGAGCGTGATCGCAGGATATTGGGCGTAGGACAGAGGAAGAGGAGGAGGCCATTTGGCCCCTCAACCCTGTTCTGTCATTCAATGAGCTCATGGCTGATGTGTGATCTAACTCCATGTACCTATCTTTGCCCCTTAATACCTTTGGTTAACAAAAATCTATCAAACTCAGATTTAAAAATTAACAAGTGTCTCAGCATCAATTGCTGTTTGTGGAAGAGAGTTCCAAACTGATACCACACCTGGTGTGTTGAAGTGTTTCTTCATTTCACTCCTGAAAGGTTTTTAGACTCGGTTTATATTTTTAGACTATGCCCCCATGTTCTAGACTCTGCAGCCAGTGGGAATTGTTACTCTCTGTCCACCCCATCAGTTTCCCTTATTATCTTGAAAACAATCATCAAATCACACCTGAGCCTTCAAAATTCCAGGGATACAGAGTAAATCTCCAGCTACACTGTCCCATTAAACATTCCCAAGCCAAGCACAAGGTTGGGTTTGACACAGAGTAAATTTCCCTCTACACTGTCCCATCACACACTCCCAGGGCAGGAACATCATGGGGTGGATACAGAGTGAATCTCACTCTACACTGTCCGATAGAGACAGAGAGAGAGAGACAGAAAGAGAGAAACAGAGAGACATGGACTGACAGGGTGACTAAAAGAGAAAGAAGGATACTTCACAGGGGATATTGGAAGAGGAGGATGCAATTCAACCCCACAGCCCTGTTCCAGCATCAAATGAGATCTTGGCTGATCTGTGATGTAACTTACACCATATATCCTGCCTTTGCCCCTTATCTCTTAATACCTTTGGTTAACAAGAATCTATCAATCACAGATTTAAAAATTAACCAATAAGCCAGCATGAAATTTGCACAACCAAATCAGCCCTCTCTCTGCCTTCATATCTAACCCTCTCTCCCTCTGTCTCTCTCCTAATGTCAGAGATAGCAGGAGGGAGAGACAGAGAGAGAATGTTGAAGGAACTGTACTCTGTTCCTAAGCTGTGCTGAAGCTGCTCTGGGAGTGTTTGATGGGCTACATTAATCGCCCGTGTCCAGTCCTGTATCAGGCTGTGAAGAAGCACAGCTTGTTCAGTACACAACGGGTCAAAGGAAACGATTCACTCCTGTCTGCTACTGGGAAGAGAGACTGACCTTAACATCAAGGCAGCGTTTGACCGAGTGTGGTATCGAGGAGCCCGAGTAAAACTGAAGTCAGTGGGAATTCGCTGGTTGGACTCATACCGAGCACAAAGGAAGATGGTTGTGGTTGTTGGAGGTCAATCATCTCAGTCCCAGGACATCACTGCAGGAGTTCCTCAGGGTAGTGTCCGAGGCTCAACCATCTTCAGCTGAGATCCCAGGAGAGAATACTGGAAATACTGAGCAGGTCAGGCAGCATCTGTGGAGAGAGAAACAGAGTTAGTGTTTCAGCTCGATGCTTTCCAGATTTCCAGCATCCACAGTATTTTGCCTCAGATAATAAAGCAATCCATAGCCACATGCACCAAAACCCAGACAACATTCAGGCTTGACCGACCAGTGGCAAGTAACATTCACGTCACACAAGTGCCAGGCAATGACCATCTGCAACAAGAGAGAATCCAACCACCTCCCCTTGGCATTCAAAGCATTATCCCATCACTGAATCACCCAGCGTCAACATCCTGGGGAAACATTGACATCAAACTTAACAGAACGAAACACATCAATAGTTTCTTCACCCAGTGGCTGGTGGGTGTCTGGAACTCACTGCCTGAAAGGATTAGTATAAAATGGGTGGTTGATGGCCGGCACAGACTGGGTGGGCCGAAGGGCCTGTATAAGTGCTGTATCTCTCGATGACTCGAAAGGATGGAAGAGGCAGAAACCCTCATCACATTTAAAACCTTCATCAAATCACCCAATAACCTTCCGGGTGAAAAATCTTTTCCTCAAATCCCCTCTAAACCTCCTGCCCCTTGCCTTCAATCTATGCCCCCTGGTTATTGACCCCTCCGCTAAGGGAAAAAGTTTCTTCCTATCTAACCTATCAATGCCCCTCATAATTTTGTACACCTCAATCAGGTCCCCCTCAGCCTTCTCTGCTCTAAGGAAAACAACTCCAGCCTTTTCAGTCTCTCTTCATAGCTGAAATACTCCAGCCCAGGCAACATCCTGGTCAATCTCCTCTGCATCCTCTCCAGTGCAATCACATCCTTCCTATAGTGTGGTGCCCAGAACTGTACACAGTACTCCAGCTGTGGCCTAACCAGTGTTTTATACAGCTCCATCATAACCTCCCTGTTCTTATATTCTATGCCTCAACTAATAAAGGCAAGTATCCCATATACCTTCCTAACCACCTTGTCTACCCGCGCTGCAGCCTTCAGTGATCTATGGACAAGTACACCAAGATCCCTCTGACACTCGGTACTTCCTATGATCCGACCATTCATTGGATATTCCCTAGCCTTGTTAGTCCTTCCAAAATTCTATGTAACCTAACCTATGTATAATCTTTAATCTTGCAGTGCATGTGTAATGTTTAATTTCTGAAAGCCAGACAGAGAAAAGCTTAACGTACTCCAAAAAACTCCAGACTTTTGGCATTTATTACCTTATCGGGTCAAATCTGTCGTTAAGTTGGACTAGACTTGTGAATAATTCTTTTTAAGTTGTTTTTCCGACAGTACTAGTGTAAATCGATTTGCAGCATCCCATCATATAATATACACTCCTGTCTATATTGTCTGAATACAGACATAAAATATCCACAAATTTTGCTATTTATTCCGGGGCAGACAGGTGAAGTGTTTATTTTGTCTGTGATTTAACTCAACCCCCAATGATAACCAACATGGTGGGAGAGAGTGATAGTCAGAGAGAGAGGAACAGAGGTAGAGTAACAGAGAGATAGGGAGAGATAGAAATGGAGAGAGAACAGAGAGATAGTGAGGGATAGAGACAGAAGCAGAGAGATAGAAAGTGCCAGGAGACCCTGAGACACTTTAGAAGCAGGGGGACGGGGAGACAGGCTGTGTGGGGACCCTGGGGTAACGTTACAAATAGACAAGGTAGATGTAGGTAAGATGTTTCTCCTGGTTGAGGAGTCTAGAACCAGGGGACACAATTTCAAAATAAGGGGGAAGCCACTTGGGACAGAGATGAGGAGAAATGTCATTACTCAGAGGGTTGTGAATCTTAGGAATTCTCTATCCCAGAGGGCTGTGGAAGCTCAGTCATTGAGTATGTTTAAAGCAGAGATTGACAGATTGCTGAATATCAATGACATAAAGGGATATGAGGATAGTCTGGGAAAAACACATTGAAGTGGATGATCAGCCATGATCGTCTCGAATGGCGAAGCAGGCTCGATGGGCTGAATGGCCTACTCTTGTTCATATATTCCAAAGCTGCCGAAATAGATTCTCGCAAACTACCCCATCAGTTCCCCTGAAAATCTCAACATCTTTGATCAAATCACCTTGAACCTCCTAAATTCCAGGGAATTATTCCCAGTTTGTGGAATATCACCTTGTAATTTAACCCTTGGAGTCCAGTTATCATTCTGGTAAATCTACTCTGCACTCAAATGGACATGGACCCCTCAAGTCTCTTTGAACCTCCAGTTTTTCTATCTTTTCACCATTTATAAAGTACTCTGTTCTAGTCTTTTTTACTGACATTGAAATCTATCTACCACAGTTTTAACCATTCACTTCAGATATCTCTTTGCATTGTTCTGCTTCCAGCTACACTGCTTACAATGCTGCCTATTTTTGTGTCATTGGTAAACTTGGGTATGTTGCATTCTACCACATCATCTTAAATCGTTAATAAATACAGCAAAACTGAGACACACACGGGCTTTGCACTAGTAGACAGGAGTGAATCATTCCATCCCAGAGGTTTTTTAATTCCAGATTTATGTTTATTTTGAGAAAAAACAAAATTCAAATTCACAACAGCCCAGCGTGGGATTTGAACTCCTACTTTTTCAATCATCAGCTCAGGCCTTCAAATTAAAACCCATAAAAAGAGATTCATTTTCCTCCTGCTGTTGTCTGACTGACTGAGGTTTTGTATATTGTTCCCTTCTCCTCTTCTTCCATGTGTTTGAAGTCTTTGAAGTTTGTCAGACATTGGTAAACTACTTCATGTGGTGTTCTGTAAATACCTTCAATTCTGTGTATCTGGAAGGGACACAATTCAAATTCTCACCTTATTGCATCAACTAAAACCTGCAGGTCCATTCAAACAACTCTATTTCCTGTCTCTGCAAAGATAGCTCACACTTCCACAATGCAGGAATGTCTGAATGGAAACAGCTTTTGACACATTTCCCAACACGTTTGCTAACACTTTTCAGGATGAAGCTAAATTCAACTCACAGATTCCAAGCCCCAAATTGAGCTTTTGGGTAGAACAGGTAACATTGATGAAATCCCAGATCTCTCTGTCCTGTCACCCATTCTAACATTGTACCATTTAGTTTATATCACTCAGTCTTCCTTCCAAAATGCATCACTTCACATTTCTCAGCATTGAAGTTAACCTGCCCTGTGTCTGTCCAATGATAGGTTGGATAGTAAGCTGTCAAGAGGACATAAAGTGTCTTCAAAGAGATTTCCAGAGGTTAAGTGAGTGAGCAAAACATTGTCAGATGGAGTACAATGTGGGAAAATGTGAGCTTGTCCACTTTAGCAGGAAGAATAAAAATCAGTATATTATTGAAATGGAGAGAGACTGCAGAACTGTACGGTACAGAGGGATCTGGGTGTCCTGGTACATGAATCACAAAATGTTACCGTGTAGCTACAGCGAGTGATTAGGAAGGCAAATGGAATATTGTTGTTTATTGCAAGGTGAATAGAATATCAAAGTAGGGAAGTGTTGTTCCAGCTGTACAGGGCATAAGTTAGACGACGTCTGCAGGATTGTGGACACTTTTGGTCTCCTTACTGAAGAAATTATATAATTGCATTCGAAGTAGTTCAGAGAAGGTTCACTGGGCTGATTCCTGGGATGAAGGGATTATCTTATGAGGAAAGGTTGAACAGGTTGGGTCTGTACCCACTGGAGTTTAGAAGAATGAGAGGTGATCTGAGTGAAACATCTCAGGTCCCGAGGGGACTGGACAGGGTGGATGCTGAGAGGATGTTTCCCCTTGTTGGGGAGACTAGAACTAGGGGACACAGTTTAAAAATTAGGGACGTCCCATTTAAAACTGAGATGAGGAGAAATGTGTTTCTCTCAGAGGGGGGTCAGTCTGTGGAATTCTCTTCCCCAGAGACCAGTGGAGGCTGGATCATTGAATATATTCAAGGCTGAGTTCGATAGATTTTTGATCAATTAGGGAGTCAAGGGTTATGGGACACAGACAGGAAAGTGGAGTTGAGTTCACTATCAGATCAGCCATTGAATGGCAGAGCAGGCTCGAGGGGCCGAATGGCCTACTCCTGCTCCTAATTCATTTGTTCTTGTGTGTTCCATTTCACCAGACTGCCTCTATCCTCCTGAAGTCTGCTACTAGTCCCTTCCCGGTTTATTACATTGCAGATGTCACAAACATTGGCTAACATTGAAGTTATGCCCTGTAAACACAAGTCCAAGTCATTAGTATATATCAAAAAGATCAGTGATCCTAATATAAACCTCCACTGTATACCTCCCTCCAGTCTGAAACAACCATTGTCCACTCTCTCAGCCAATGTCGTATCCACTCAGCCAATGTCCCTTTCATCCCTGGAGCACCAATATTGCTAACTGGTCAATTAGGAGGCACCATTAAGTCCTCCCCATGAGGACCCTGGTCCCAGACCTCTCTGTTTCCACTCTCCCATCAACATTCCCCAGACAGGTACAGCATGGATTAGATACAGATTAATGCTCCTTCTACACTGTCCGATCCAACAGTCCCAGGTCAGGAACATCATGGGGTGGATACAGAGTGAATCTCACTCTACACTGTCCGAAACAGACAGAGAGAGAGACAGAAAGAGAGAAATAGAGGGAGACACAGACAGACAGGGTGTCTGCGAGTGAAAGAAGGATATTTCACAGGGGATATTGGAAGAGGAGGATGCAATTCACAACTCTGTTCCTGCATTCAATGAGATCAGGGCTGATCTGTGATCAAACTTACACCATATATCCTACCTTTGCCCCTTATCTCTTAGTACATTTGTTTAACAAGAATCTATCAATCACAGGTTTAAAAATTAACCAATAAGCCAGCATGAAATTTCCACAAACAATATCATGAGGGTGTGATGGTTCCCACAGTGGAATAGCTGGCTGAATATTTAAAATGGAGGCTATTCCTTCTGGATCATCAAAAGTGTCCGCCTGGGCCCCAACTTCATCTGCATTCCTCCCTCTCCCGATGTTTTTTTTCTCTCCATACCTATCTCAAATATGTTTGTGTACACAGCAGTGAAGGATTAAATCAAGTTAATATATCTTACATTATCCTCTTCATCCAACTCAACAATCTCTCTCTCTCTCCAAGTTTGTCTCTCTCAACAGCCCTCTCTATGCCTTCATATCTAACCCTCCGTCCCTCTGTCTCTCTCCTAGTGTCAGTGATAGCAGAGATAGAGACAGAGATAGAAGGAGAGGGAGGGAGTGACAGAGAGGGAAAGACAGATGGAGGGACAGAGTGAGAGACAGAGAGAGGAGAGAGATGGAGTGACAGTGAAGGAAGGGCAGATGGAGGGATAGAGAGAGAGAGTGACAGAGATAGAAGGAGAGAGATGGAGTGACAGGAAGGGAAGGACCGATGGACAGATGGAGGGATGGAGAGAGAGAGAGACAGAGACAGAAGGAGAGAGAGGGAGAGACAGAGAGGGAAAGACAGATGGAGGGACAGAGAGAGACAGAGAGAGAGACAGAGAGAGAGAGAGAGAAGGAGAGATTGGGAGAGACAGAGAGGGAAAGGCAGTTGGAGAGACAGAGAGAAAGAGAGACGGGCAGAGATGGAAGGAGAGAGGGGGAGTGACAGGGACGGAAAGACAGATGGAAAGACAGAGAGGGAGAGACTGTGATAGAAGGATAGAGAGGGAGAGACCGAGATTGAAGGAGAGAGAGGGAGTGACTGGGAGGGAAAGACAGATGGAGGGACAGAGAGAGATGCAGAGGCAGAGAGAGAAGGAGAGATTGGGAGAGACAGAGAGGGAAAGGCAGTTGGAGAGACAGAAAAAGAGAGAGAGGCAGAGATGGAAGGAGAGAGAGGGAGTGACAGGGAGGGAAGGACAGATGGAAAGACAGTGAGAGAGACAGTGATAGAAGGAGAGAGAGGAAGAGACAGAGATTGAAAGAGTGAGAGGGAGTGACTGGGAGGGAAAGAGAGATGGGGGGACAGAGAGAGAGACAGAGAGAGAGGCAGAGAGAGAGAGAGAAGGAGAGTTTGGGAGAGACAGAGAGAAAAGGCATTTGGAGAGACAGAGAGAGAAGGAGAGAGAGGGAGTGTCAGGGAGGGAAGGATGGATGGACAGCTGGAGGGATTGAGAGAGACAGACAGAGATAGAAGGAGAGAGAGGGAGAGACAGAGAGGGAAAGGCAGATGGAGGGACAGAGAGAGAGACTGATCGGCAGAGAACGAGAGAGAAGGAGAGATTGGGAGAGACAGAGAGGGAAAGGCAGATGGAGGGACAGAGAGAGAGACAGATAGGCAGAGAACGAGAGAGAAGGAGAGATTGGGAGAGACAGAGAGGGAAAGGCAGATGGAGGGACAGAGAGAGAGAGAGAGGCAGAGATGGAAGGAGAGAGAGGGAGAGACAGGGAGGGAAAGACAGATGGAAAGACAGATGGAGAGACAGTGATAGAAGGAGAGAGAGGGAGAGACAGAGATTGAAGGAGAGAGAGGGAGTGACTGGGAGGGAAAGAGAGATGGAGAGATAGAGAGAGAGAGACAGAGAGGGAAAGACAGATGGAGGGACAGAGAGAGAGACAGAGAGAGAGGCAGAGACAGAGAGAGAAGGAGAGATTGGGAGAGACAGAGAGGCAAAGGCAGTTGGAGACAGAGAGAGAGAGAGAGGGGCAGAGATGGAAGGAGAGATAGGGAGTGACAGGGAGGGAATGACAGATGGAAAGACAGAGAGAGGGAGACAGTGGTAGAAGGAGAGAGAGGGAGAGACAGAGAGGGAAAGACAGATGGAGAGACAGAGAGAGGTGCAGAGATGGAAGGAGACAGAGGGAGAGACAGGGAGGGAAAGACAAATGGATGGACAGAGAGAGAGACAGAGAGAGAAGGAGAGAGAGGGAGTGTCAGGGAGGGAAGGACGGATGGACAGCTGGAGGGATTGAGAGAGACAGACAGAGATAGAAGGAAAGTGAGGGAGCAACAGAGAGGGAAAGACAGATGGAGGGACAGACAGAGAGACAGAGATAGAAGGAGAGAGAAGGAGTGACTGGGAGGGAAAGACAGAGAGAGAGGCAGAGATGGAAGGAGAGAGAGGGAGTGACAGGGAGGGAAAGACAGATGGAGGGACAAAGTGAGAGACAGAGAGAGAAGGAGGGAGAGTGAGAGACAGAGAGAAAGAGAGTGGGAGTGACAGAGAGGGAAAGACAAATGGTGGAACAGACAGAGAGACAGAGATAGAAGGAGAGAGAGGGAGCAACAGAGAGGGAAAGACGGATGGAGGGACAGACAGAGAGAGACAGAGATAGAAGGAGAGAGAGGGCGCAACAGAGAGGGAAAGACAGATGGAGGGACAGAGAGAGAGACAGAGATGGAAGGTGAGAGAAGGAGTGACTGGGAGGGAAAGACAGAGAGAGAGGCAGAGATGGAAGGAGAGAGAGGGAGTGATGGGGAGGGAAAGACAGATGGAGAGACAGAGAGAAAGACAGAGAGAGAAGGAGAGAGAGGGAGAGACAGAGAGGGAAGGACAGATGGACAGAGAGAGAGCGGGTCAGAGATAGAAGGAGAGAGAGGGAGTCACAGCAAGGAAAGACAGATGGAGGGATAGAGAGAGAGACTGAGATAGAAGGAGCGAGAGAGAGTGACATGATGGGGAAGACAGATGGAGGGACGGCGAGAAAGTGAAGGAGGGAGAGGAAGAGACAGAGAGAAGGAGAGTGGGTGTGACAGAGAGGGAAAGACTAATGGTGGAACAGAGAGAGAGACAGAGATAGAAGGAGAGCGAGGGAGCAACTGAGAGGGAAAGACTGATGGAGGGACAAAGTGAGGGAGAGAGATGGCGTGACAGGGAGGGAAGGACAGATGGAGGGACAAAGTGAGGGACAGAGAGAGAAGGAGAGAGAGGGAGTGACAGAAAGGGAAAGACAGATGGAGAGACAGAGAGAGATGGAGAATGTGGGAGAGACAGAGAGGGAAAGACAGATGCAGGGAGAGAGAGAGAGACAGAGAGAGATGGAGAGAGTGGGAGTGACAGAAAGGGAAAGACAGACGGAGGGACAGAGAGAGAGAGAGAGAGACAGAGAGGAAGAGGCAGAGACTGAGATAGAAGGAGAGAGACGGAGTGACATGGGGGGAAAGACAGATGGAGGGACAGAGAGAAAGAGAGTGGGAGTGACAGAGAGGGAAAGACAAATGGTGGAACAGAGAGACAGACAGAGATAGAAGGAGAGAGAGGGAGCAACAGAAAGGGAAAGACAAATGGTGGAACAGAGAGAGAGACTGAGATAGAAGGAGAGAGAGGGAGCAACAGAGAGGGAATGACAGATGGAGGGACAGAGAGTGAGACAGAGATAGAAGGAGAGAGAAGGAGTGACTGGGAGGGAAAGGCAGATGGAGGGACAGAGGGAGAGAGACAGAGAGAGAGGCAGAGACAGAGAGAGAAGGAGAGAATGGGAGCGACAGAGAGGGAAAGGCAGTTGGAGAGACAGAGAGTGAGAGAGGCATCGATGGAAGGAGAGAGAGGGAGTGACAGGAAGGGAAAGACTGATGGAAAGACAGAGAGCGAGAGAGACAGAGATAGAAGGAGAGTGTGGAGAGAAAGAAAGGGAAAGACAGATGGAGGGACAGACAGAGAGAGACAGGGAGAGAGATGGAGTTACAGGGAGGGAAGGACAGATGGAGGGACAGAGAGAGAGGCAGAGAGAGAAGGAGAGAGAGGGAGAGACAGAGAGGGAAAGACAGATGGAGGGACAGAGAGAGAGAGACAGAGAGAGAGACAGAGAGAGAAGGAGAGAGAGGGAGAGACAGAGAGGGAAAGGCAGATGGAGAGGCAGAGATAGAAGGAGAGAGAGGGAGAGACAGAGAAGGAAAGACAGATGGAGGGACAGAGAGAGAGACAGAGAGAGAGCGGGAGTGACAGAGATAGAAGGAGTGAGACGGAGAGACAGAGAGGGAAAGACAGATGGAGGGACAGAGAGAGAGAGACAGAGAGAGTGGCAGAGACAGAGAGAGAAGGAGAGAGAGGGAGTGTTAGGAAGGGAAAGCCAGATGGAGGGACAAAGTGAGAGACAGAGAGAGAAGGAGAGAGATGTAGTGACAGGGAGGGAAGGAAAGATGGAGGGACAGAGAGAGCGAGACAGAGATCGAAGGAGAGAGGAGGAGTGACAGAGAGGGAAAGACAGATGAAGGGACAGAGAGAAAGACAGAGAGAGTGGCAGAGACAGAGATAGTTGGAGAGGGCCTTCTCTGTTCCAAGGACAGCAACCCCTGCCTATCCTCATAGCTACAATTCTCCAGTCCTGGCAACATCCTAGAAAATGGGAGAGAGACAAAGTCCCGTGTTCATAACACATGGATAAAGAGGTTAATCATCTGAGCTGTAACTCTGAGACAGAGACAGAGAGGGAGGGAGAGAGGGAGAAAGAGAGAGAGAGGGGGAGGGAGAGAGGGAGGGAGAGATGGTGTGGGGGAGACACAAACTGAGACGTGGACAGAGGCAGTGAAAGAGAGAGAGGGAGAGATAGAGAGGGAGAGTCAGAGAGAGCGAGGCAGAGAGAGAGAGAGGCAGAGAGAGAGAGAGATGCAGAGAGAGAGAGAGATGCAGAGAGAGAGAGAGATGCAGAGAGAGAGAGGCAGAGAGAGACAGAGAGAGAGGGAGGGAGAGATGGTGTGGGGGAGACACAAACTGAGACGTGGACAGAGGCAGCGAAAGAGAGAGAGGGAGAGACGGAGAGAGAGAGACAGAGAGAGAGAGGCAGAGAGAGGGAGGCAGAGAGAGGGAGGCAGAGAGAGGGAGAGAGAGGCAGACAGAGAGCTAGAGAGAGACAGAGAGAGAGGGAGCGATTGTGTGAGGGAGGCACAAATTGAGACATGGACAGAGGTTGAGAAAGAGAGAGAGGGAGAGACAGAGAGAGAGTGCTGGGGGAGAGACAGATAGAGAGTGAGAGAGGCACAGAGAGAGAAGACGACACAGAGAGGCAGACATAGAGAGGCAGACAGAGAGCTAGAGAGAGACAGAGAGAGGGAGAGATGGTGTGAGGGAGGCACAAATTGAGACGTGGACAGAGGTAGAGAGAGAGAGGTAGAGATCGAGCAAGAGAGAGAAAAAGAGAGAGAGGGAGAGATAGAGAGAGAGGGGGGGTGGGAAAGACAGATAGCGAGGGACAGAGGCAGTGTGAGAGAGGCAGAGTGAGAGAGGCAGATTAGAAGGTAGCAAATGTAACTCCACTATTTACAAAAGGAAAGAAAGAGAAAATGGGGAACTAAAGACCTGTTCGTCTAACATCAGTCAATAGGAAAATGCTCGAATCTATAATAAAGGATGTGATAACAGGACACTTAAAGAGAGATTGCAGGGGGTGGGGGGGGGAAAGAGAGAAATGGGGGGGAGAGAGAAATGGGGGGAGGAGAGAGAGGGGGGAGAGTGTGTGAGTGAGACGGAGCAAAGGAGAGGGATACTAGGTTAGGTGGGACAATAAGCTGTGAGGAGGACACAAATAGACTACAAAGAGAGATGGTTTGGGATAGACAGCGATAAATGTCCCAGTGTTGTGGGAACATAAAATGGCCACTGAAAATGAACCTAAAATGGCTGACTGATGTGTGTGGATTTCCACAGATGAGAGGAGAGAGAGAGAGACAGACAGACAGACAGAAAGAGAGACAAAGAGGGAGACAGAAACCAAGACACAGAGCGTGATCGCAGGATATTTGTCGTCGGACAGAGGAAGAGGAGGAGGCCATTTGGCCCCTCAACCCTGTTCTGTCATTCAAGGAGCTCATGGCTGATGTGTGATCTAACTCCATGTACCTATCTTTGCCCCTTAATACCTTTGGTTAACAAAAATCTATCAAACTCAGATTTAAAAATTAACAAGTGTCTCAGCATCAATTGCTGTTTGTGGAAGAGAGTTTCAAACTGATACCACACCTGGTGTGTTGAAGTGTTTCTTCATTTCACTCCTGAAAGGTTTTTAGACTAGGTTTATATTTTTAGACTATGCCCCCATGTTCTAGACTCTGCAGCCAGTGGGAATTGTTACTCTCTGTCTACCCCATCAGTTTCCCTTATTATCTTGAAAACAATCATCAAATCACACCTGAGCCTTCAAAATTCCAGGGAGACAGAGTAAAGCTCCAGCTACACTGTCCCATTAAACATTCCCAAGCTAAGCACAATGTTGGGTTTGACACAGAGTAAATTTCCCTCTACACTGTCCCATCACACACTCCCAGGGCAGGAACATCATGGGGTGGATACAGAGTGAATCTCACTCCGCACTGTCCGAGAGAGACAGAGAGAGAGACAGAAAAAGAGAAACAGAGAGACATAGACTGACAGGGTGACTAAAAGAGAAAGAAGGATATTTAACAGGGGATATTGGAAGAGGAAGATGCAATTTAACCCCACAATCCTGTTCCGGCATCAAATGTGATCTTGGCTGATCTGTGATGTAACTTACACCATATATCCTGCCTTTGCCCCTTATCTCTTAATACCTTTGGTTAACAAGAATCTATCAATCACAGATTTAAAAATTAACCAATAAGCCAGCATGAAATTTGCACAACCAATATAATTGTGTGGGTATTTCTGTGTGTTTGTGTTTGTGTCTATGTCTGTTTGGGTGTGATGGCTCCCACAGTGGAATAGCTTGCTGGATGTTTAAAATGGAGGCTGTTCCTTCTGGATCATCAAAATTATCCGCCTGGGCCCCAACTTCATCTACATTTCCCCCTCACATGATGTTTTTTTCTCTCCATATCTATCTCTTATATGTTTGTGTACACAGCAGTGAAGGATTACATCAAATTAATATATCTTACATTATCCTTTTCATCCACCTCAACAATCTCTCTCTCTCCAATTTTGTCCCTCTCTACAGCCCTCTCTCTGCCTTCATATCTAACCCTCTCTCCCTCTGTCTCTCTCCTAATGTCAGAGATAGTAGGAGGGAGAGACAGAGAGAGAATGTTGAAGGAACTGTACTCTGTTCCTAAGCTGTGCTGAACCTGCTCTGGGAGTGTTTGATGGGCTACATTAATCGGCCGTGTACAGTCCTGTATCAGGCTGTGAAGAAGCACAGCTTGTTCAGTGTACAACGGGTCAAAGGGAACGATTCACTCCTGTCTGCTACTGGGAAGAGAGACTGACCTGAACATCAAGGCAGCGTTTGACCGAGTGTGACATCGAGGAACCCGAGTAAAACTGAAGTCAGTGGGAATCGGGGGAAATCTCTCCACTGGTTGGAATCATACCGAGCACAAAGGAAGATGGTTTTGGTTGTTGGAGGTCAATCATCTCAGTCCCAGGACATCACTGCAGGAGTTTATCAGGGTAGTGTCCTCAGCCCAGCCATCTTCAACTGAGATCCCAGCAGAAAGTGCTTTAAATACTGAGCAGGTCAGGCAGCATCTGTGGAGAGAGAAACAGAGTTAGTGATTCAGCTCGATGCTTTCCAGATTTCCAGCATCCACAGTATTTTGCCTCAGATAATGAAGCAATCCAGAGCCACATGCACCGAGACCCAGACAACATTCAGGTTTGGACCGACCAGTGACAAGTAACATTCACGTCACACAAGTGCCAGGCAATGACCATCTGCAACAAGAGAGAATCCAACCACCTCCCCTTGGCATTCAAAGCATTATCCCATCGCTGAATTTTTCAAAGAGATAGAGAGAGAGACAGGGGGTGAGGGGGAGAAAGAGAGAGAGAGAGAGAGGGGCAGGGGGTATAAAGAGAGAGAGAGGGAAAGAGGGGGTGAGGGGGAGAAAAAGAGAGAGGGGGGTGGGGGGATGAAGAGAGAGCGAGAGGGGGAGATGGGGGGGGGGGAAGGGGGAGAGAGAGAGAGAGAGAGAGAGAGAGACGGAGTGAAGGAGAAGGTGAGGAATAAAAAGTCCCAAAGACGTTGCACAGGGTGCATTCTAAAACAAAATCTGACACCAAACCCACAGAAGTTCAGATTAAGTGTGATGACCAAATGTTTGGTCAAAGAGGTTAGTTTTAAGGAACGTCTTTAAGCCGGAATGAGAGATAGAGAGACGGAGAGGTTTAGGGAAGGAATTCCCCAGTATTAACAGGCAGTGACATTAATTCCTGATTGTCGGTAGAGATTTGTTCGGAAAGGGTATTAATGTTTTCGGAGCAGAGACAGCTCGATGTGGATAAGGAGCAAATCAGCCATGACCTGAATGAATGGGCAGGACATTCTCGAGGGGACGAATGGCCTCCTCCTGTCTTCCGAAGGGCTTTATTAATATCCCTGCCAATGCATTGATGGTTTTCTGCTTCAAAAAATGAGCAGTTTGGGGTTCTCTCTAAACCCTCCCACCAGCCTCGGAACGACTCACGGATTCATGTCCAAGGGAACTGATCAATTGTTCTGGTAGAATTTCCCCCTTTGTTGATGGGTTAATAAAGCCGATGGGATCCTGAGCTTTATAAACAGGTATAGAGTGTAAAAGTCAGGAAGTGATGCGTAACATTTATAAAATAATAGTTTGTCCTCAGCTGCAGTATTGTGTCCAATTCTGGAACCACACTTTAGGAAAGACATGGAGGCTTTGGTGAATGTACAGAAGAGATTTACTAGAACGGTTCCTGGATGAGATTATTACAGTTACACTGATAGACTGGAGAAACTGGGCTTGTTCTCCTTAGAGCAGAGAAGATTAAAAGGAGATTTGATCGAGGTGTATAAAATCATGGAAGCTTTAGATGGAGGAAATAAAGAGAAAGTGTTTCCAATGGCTGAAGGATTGATAACCAGAGAGCACAGATTGAAGGTGATCGGCAAAAACAAACATTGGCGACATGAGGAAAAGGATTTTTTTTCCACACAAGTGCTTCAGATTTGAAATGCAATGTCTGATCGTGGTGGAGACAGATTCAATAGTAGCTTTCAAAAGGACAATTGGAGAAATCATTGAAAGAGAAAAAAATCAACAGGCACTTGGAGAGGTTTGAGTTCATTCGGGAAAGCCAGCAAGAATTTGATGAAGTAACAGAGAAGGTTGATGAAGGGAATGCAATGGATTTTATATGGATTTGAAGAAAGCGTTTGACAAAGTGGCACAGAAAAATCTGGTTAACAAAACTGAGGCTCATGGGATAGGAGGGCCAGTGTCAGCTTGGATCAAAAATTGGTGAAAGGACAGAAAACAGGGAGTTGTGGTAAATGGTTGTTTTTCAGACTGGAAGATGGTAGACAGCAGTGTTCCCCAAAAGTCAGTGCTTCTTGTAAAATTTTAATATTTGCCGTTAACAAACTTGGAGGAGATGCAAACAGTGAAGGTGACACCAATCGACTGCAACAGGACATAGATAGGTGAGTGGGATGGGCAGACAAGTGGCAGAAGGAATTTAATACAGGGAAATGTGAGATGGGCAGAAGGGATAGGGAGAGGGAATATAGACTTAATGGCCCAGTTCTAGGGAGTGTGCAGGGACAGAGAGACCTGGGGATACATGTACATACATCTTTGAAGGTGGCAGGACATATTGAGAAAGTAGTCAGCAAAGCATATGGGATCTTAGGCTTCATAAATAGAGACTTTGAGTACAAAAGCATGAAAATTATGCTGAATGTTTACCTGTGGAGTTGGGAGATGTGGGCATGGTTCTGAATGAATTCTCTGGGTCCGTCTTTATAAAAGAGGGGGAACAATGCAGACATTGTAGTTAAAGAGGAGGAGTGTGAAATATTGGATGGGATAAACAGAGTGAGAGGGAAATATTAAGGTGTTTAGCATCTTTGAAAGTGGATAAATGGTCAGGCCTGGATGCATTGGAACCAGTTCAGAGAAGGTTCACTCGGCTGATTCCCGGGATGAAGGGGTTGTCTTATGAGGAATGGTTGAACAGGTTGGGCCTAAACTCATTGGACTTTAGAAGAATGAGAGGTGATCTTATTGAAACATACTAAATACTAAAAGGGATAGACAGGTTAGATGCAGGTAAGATGTCTCCTTTGGTTCGGGAGTCTAGAACCAGGGGACACAATTTCAAAATAAGGGGGAAGCCACTTAGGCCAGAGATGGGGAGAAATGTCTTTGCTCAGAGGGTTGTGAATCTTTGGAATTCTCTACTCCAGTGGGCTGTGGAAACTCAGTCTGGGAAAAAGGCATTGAAGTGGATGATCAGCCATGATCGTATTGAATGGCGGAACAGGCTTGATGGGCTGAATGGCCGACTCCTGTTCCTATGTTCCCAAGCTGCTGAAATAGTTTCTCCCAAACTATGCCATCAGTTCCCCTTAATATCTCTACATCTTGGAACAAATCACCTTGATCCTCCTAAATTCCAGGCAATAAATCCCTAGTTTGTGTAATATCACCTTGTAATTTAACCCTTGGAGTCCAGTTATTATTCTGGTAAATCTACACTGCACTCAAATGGACATGGACCCCCCAAAGTCTCTTTGAACCTCCAGTGTTTCTATCTTTTCACCATTTATAAAGTACTCTGTTCTAGTCTTTTTTACTGACATTGAAATCTAACGACCACAGTTTTGCCCATTTATTTAAGATATTAATATCTCTTTGTAATTTGATGCTTCCAGCTACACTGCTTACAATGCTGCCTATTTTTGTGTCATTGGTAAACTTGGGTATGTTGCATTCTACCACAACATCTTAAATCATTAATAAATACAGCAAACTGAGACACACACGGGCTTTGCACTAGTAGACAGGAGTGAATCATTCCAACCGAGAGGCTTTTTAATTCCAGATTTATGTTTTTTTAAAGAAAAAATAGAATTCAAATTCACAACAGCCCTGTGTGGGATTTGAACTCCTGCTTTTTCAATCATCAGCTCAGGCCTTCAAATTAAAACCCATAAAAAGAGATTCATTTTCCTCCTGCTGTTGTCTGACTGACTGAGGTTTTGTATATTGTTCCCTTCTCCTCTTCTTCCATGTGTTTGAAGTCTTTGAAGTTTGTCAGACATTGGTAAACTACTTCATGTGGTGTTCTGTAAATACCTTCAATTCTGTGTATCTGGAAGGGACACAATTCAAATTCTCACCTTATTGCATCAACTAAAACCTGCAGGTCCATTCAAACAACTCTATTTCCTGTCTCTGCAAAGATAACTCACACTTCCACAATGCAGGAATGTCTGAATGGAAACAGCTTTTGACACATTTCCCAAATTGTTTGCTGACACTTTTCAGGATGAAGCTAAATTCAACTGACAAGACTCGAAGCCCCAAATTGAATCTTTCAGATATAAAAACTGACGCAGATCTCTCCAGATTCCCGATCTCTCTGAACCAGCACCCATTTTAACATTGTACTATTTAGTTTATATCGCTTTTCCTCAGCCTTCCTTCCTAAATGCATCATTTTACATTTCTCAGCATTGAAGTTAACCTGCCATGTGTCTGACCATTTCACCAGACTGCCTCTATCCTCCTGAACCGCACACTGTACCTGCCCTGACAGTGTTTTATGGAACAGAGAAGACAGAGATTTACTACTACTATTCCCTTCTCTGTTTATTACATTTCAGATGGTACAATGTTGAAGTTATGCCCTGTAAAACCCAAGTCCAATTCATTAATATATATCAAAAAGATCAGTGATCCTAATCCAAACCCCTGGGGAATACCACTGTACCACAATGTGCACTGTATACAGTCAGTACAAAAGCAGGGAGGTTATGCTGAACATTTATAAAGCTCTATTTCAGCCCCAACTGGAGAATTGTGTCCAGTTCTGGTCACCACACTTTAGGAAGGATGTGAGGTTCCTTGAGAGGGTGCAGAGATTTACCAGAATGGTTTCAGAGATGGGGGATTTTAGCTACAAGGTTAGGTTGGAAAAGCTGGGTTTGATCTCCTGAGAACAAAGGAGATAGAGGGGAGATTGAATAGAAGTGTATAAGATTATGTCAGTCAAAGATACCGCCCTCCAGTCTGAAGCAACCATTCACCACTACTCTCTGTGTCCTGTCCCTTAGCCAATGTTGTATCCACTCTGTCCCTGTCCCGTTTATTCCATCAGCATTCCTTTCGTGAATTAGTCAATTATGAGGCAGCATTATGACCTCCCATTGAGGAAATTGTTCCCAGAGCACAGAAAAACACACACAGACAGGCAATGACCATCTGCAACAAGAGAGAATCCAACCACCTCCCCATGGCATTCAAAGCATTATCTCATCGCTGAATCACCCAGCATCAACATCCTAGGGAGACATTGACCAGGAACTGAGCTGAAGTAATCACATCAGTACTGTGGCTACAAGTGACTCACCCCCTGACTCCCCAAAGCCTTTCAACCACCTGCAAGACACAAGTCAGGTGTGTGATGGCATCTCTCCACTTGCCTGGATGTGTGTAACATCGACAACACTCCAGAGGCTCGACACCATCCAGGACAAAGCAGTCCACCTGATTGGTACCCCATCCACCACTTTAAACTTTGATCAGATCACCCCTTACCCTTCTAAATTCCAGGGATACAGAGTAAAGCTCCGTCTACACTGTCCCATCAAATGCTGCCAAGCTATTAGTTAGCTATTGAGTAAATCTCTGTCTTCTCTGTTCTATAAAACACTCCCAGGGAAGGTACAGTGTGGGGTTAGATACAGAGTAAAGCTGCCTCTATATATGCCTCTCTTTCTCCTCCTCCATCCAGATGGAGAGAGTAACAGTGAGAAAGACAGGGATAGATATAGAGAGGGAAGAAAAGGGAGAGGGAAGGATAGCAATGGGGAGAGATTACCAGAGAGAAAGAGGACGAGATTGGCACGGAGAGTGTCGGTCAGCATTCCCGCAAAGCTGTGTGCAGCATCCTGGAAGGTATGACACAGTGAGAGATTGAGATTAAGAGGGTACAGAGAGAGAAATAAACAAGGAGAGAGTAGCAGAGAGGGGAACTAGTGATTGATTGAGTGAGTAAGAGAGAGGGGAAGACGGAGATGGAGAGAGATTACCAGTAAGAGTAGCTCTCCACTTCTCTCTCCATGCATATCTCTCCCTTTCTCACTGTTACCCTCTCTCCATCTATATTCCTCCCTCTCTCCTGGTGTTTCACACTCTACACCTATTTCTTGTACCTCTGTGTACACAGAATTACATCAAACTATGATCACATTTGTCATTTGCAATTTTGATCTAACCAACAACATGACTGTCTCCAACATTATCTCTGTGTCTGTGAATAGCGGGACCTTGGAGTGAATGCTCACTGATTCCTGAGGCTGACAGGACAGGTGGATAAGCTGGTTAGGAAGGGATAAGGGAGACTTTCATTTCCCGACCAGCGGAAATAATCTCTCAGTGTCCACCCTATCCAGTCCCTTTAGAATCTGATATGTTTCAATGAGATCACCTCTCATTCTTCTAAACTGCAGAGAATACAGGTCCTATTTACTCAGCCTCTCATCACAGGACAATGGCAGAGAAGCTAAACAAATACTCTCTGTCTGTCTTTATGTTCTCTCTCATGCTCTGTAATCTTCCTTGAATCATTGAACACTGCAGTTTGTGGATCATTTCACTGTTTGCTGTTGAGCTGATGAAATTGTTTGATTGGCAGTGATAATATTTTTGGACCATTGTATTGAGTCCAATGGGTTGCAACTAGGATTACTGGGTGATTTCTCTCTGCAACTTTTAATCTTTAATTAAGCTTATCTGGGCATTAACCTGCAATCTGTTTTTATATGTCTGACTCCACTCATTCTCCCGGGGATAAAGTTACTTTTGTCTGATTGTGCATCCAATTAAATGACTGTTTGACATGGCGAGACTTTCTTTCCTGTGAACGTGTGCTGATGTCTCTCTCTCTCTCACACACACACACGATCTGCCTCTCTCTCTGCCCACATATATCCCAGACTTTCCCTCTCTCTCTGACGGACACTCTATCTCTCATTCATTTTTCGCACTTTCTGTACATCCTGTGTCTGCTCTTTTCCTCTAATTTCTCATTTTCCTTCCCACTCTCTCTCTCTCTCCATCTCTCTCTCTCTCTCTCTTCTGCTCTGTTACTCTCTCCTCACCTTTATCTTTCCATTTATCTGTTTCCTCACTCTCAAACCCCACCTCTCCCTCACTCTCCACCTTCCTTTCTCCTTGATCTCTCTTCACATCTCTCTATCACTCTCTCTCCATCTCTGTCCAATTGAGGAGATTCTCCCTCCATTTCTCACCATCTCTTGCTCTCTCACTCTCTCCCTCTCACCTATTTTCTCTCAGTCTCTCCATCTCTCTATGATTCTTTCAAGCTCAGTTCTTCCTCTCTCTCTCTCTCCCCATCACTCTCTCTTTTCTATTTCCCTCTCTATTATTTGCTCTCCAAGTCTCTTGCTCTTTCTGTCCATGTTGGGTCCCTTTAAGAGTTTGGGAGAGTTCTGGTGGTGCAGGGTCCCTTTAAGAGTCTGGTGCTGACCCCCCTCCCCCACCCCAGGGGCGGGGTAACAAGTCGCCCAAACCGCGGCTGCGCGGAGGCTGCAGGCAGCTTTTGACCCCTTGACCTCCTGTCACGTGGGGTGAGGCAGCCAATGAGATCTCACCGACGCCCCGGCGGGAGGGCGGTGTCATCAGCCGCCATGTTTGCGCGACGTCACCCGCCGGCCTCTTCTTTCCGCAAACAGCAGCTGAAAGGAAAAGGAGAAGCGGCTTCAGCTGTCGATCTCAATGGAGGAAAGTTGAATGTCTGAGCCGGGGGGAGAATATAAAAAAGCGGCGGTTAACGCTCTTGTGGAGATGCGCATGTGCGGAGCATCCTCCCAGAGTGCAGCGCGGCCTGTACCGCAGATAGGGGCCTTTCTCACTCGCGGGGCATTGTGGGAGGCGCAGGACGCCATTGCCCCCTCATTAACTCAGTCAAAATTAACTCATTCCCTCTCAGCTCTCTATCCCTCCTTTTCATATTGCAGGCTGAAATGGGCTTTGTCGGCATCGATTACTCCATCCCGGGTGTGATCAGATACTCTGTCCCTTCGTAAATGATTTCCCGTCCCTCCATCAGCTTGTGATTGTTATTGGCTTTTCTCCCACCAAAATGGTTGCTGAATTTGTTGGTCTTTTTCTCCTGGCTTCATAACTGACCCCCTCTCCCTCTGTCTCTCTCCTCGTGTCAGAGATAGCAGGAGGGAGAGATAGAGAGAGGAAGACAGAGAAAGACACAGAGAACAACCCCAGCTTCTCCAATCTATCCACGCAACTGAAGTCCCTCATCCTGGAACCTTGCTCGTGAGTCTTTTCTGCATCCTCTCTAATGCCCCCACATCCTACCTAAAGTACGGTGTCCAGAATTGGACACAATACTAGATGAGGATGAAGCAGTGTTTTATAAAGCTTCATCATAACCTCCTTGCTTTTATACTCTAAGCCTCTATTTACAAAGCCTAGGATCCCATACGCCTTTTAACCACTTTCTCAACTAGCTCTGCCACCTTCAATTTGTGCATAGACATCCCCAGGTCTCTCTGTTCCTGCACCCACTTCCTTCTGTTCTTAGGTTCCCATGACAGAGAGGGACAGAGGACAGGGAGGTCTAGAAATAATGAGGGGGAGAGAGAGCAAACAAACAGGAAACACATATGGGAACACCACCACCTGCAAGTTTCCCTTCCAGTCTCACACCATCCTGACTTGGAACTATATCACCATTCCTTCACTGTCACTAGGTCAAAATCCTGGATCTCACTTCCTAACAGCACTGTGGGTGTACCTACCCCACATGGACTGCAGCGGTTCAAGAAGGTTCAACGGCAATTGGTGATGGGCAATAAAATGCTGGCATAGCCAGTAATGAACACATCCAACAAATGAATAAAACATAATAACAATTTGGTACCAAGTCACTAAAGGAGATATTGAACTGGACACAAGAACACAAGACGCAGGAGCAGGAGTAGGCCATTCTGCCCCTTGAGCCTGCCCTGCCATTCAATAAGATCATGACTGATCTGTATCAACACTCAACTCCTCTTTCAGGCCTGCTCTGCAGAAACCTCGACTCCCTGAGAGGGTTGAGAACAAATATTTTCCCACAAAGACAAACAGGGTGAGACTCCCAAATCTAGAGCCCCTTAGAAAGCAAGAATCAAACCAGGTAGAATAAGGCACAAAAGGGAAGCTTATATCAGATACCGAGAGCTCAATACCACAGAAAGCCGAGAGGAGTGAAGAAAGTGCAGGGGTGAAATTAAAAAGAAAATTAGGAAAGCAAAAAGATAGTCGGAAAATAATATTACCAAGTAAAATCAAGGAAAGCACAAAGATGTTTTATAAATACATGAAGAGCAAGAGGATAACTAAGGATAGAGTATTAGGGACCAGAAAGGGAATGTGTGTATGGAGGTGGGAGATGTGGGCACGGTTCCTAATGAATACTTTGTCTCCATCTTTATAAAAGAGGGGGAACTATGCAGACATTGTACTCAAAGAGGAGGAGTGTGAAATATTGGATGGGATAAACAGGGTGAGAGGGAAATATTAAGGTGTTTAGCATCTTTGAAAGTGAATAAATGGTCAGGCCTGGATGCATTGGAATCAGTTCAGAGAAGGTTCACTAGGCTGATTCCTGGGATTAGATTAGGGATACTGCACTGAAACAGGCCCTTCGGCCCACCGAGTCTGTGCCGACCATCAACCACCCATTTATACTAATCCTACACTAATCCCATATTCCTACCAAACATCCCCACCTGTCCCTATATTTCCCTACCAACTACCTATACTAGTGACAATTTATAATGGTCAATTTACCTACCAACCTGCAAGTCTTTTGGCGTGTGGGAGGAAACCGGAGCACCCGGAGAAAACCCACGCAGACACAGGGAGAACTTGCAAACTCCACACAGGCAGTACCCAGAATCGAACCCGGGCCCCTGGAGCTGTGAGTCTGCAGTGCTAGCCACTGTGCCGCCCTTAAATGATGAAGGGGATGAAGGGGTTATCTTATGAGGAATAGTTGAACAGGTTGGGCCTATACTCATTGGAGTTTAGAAGAATGAGAGGTGATCTTATTGAAACATACAAGATTCTGAGGGGACTTGACAGGGCGGATGTTGGGAGGATGTTTCCCTTGTGGAGGAGTCTTGAACTAGGGGGCACCGTTTAAAAATAAAGGGTCTGCCATTTAAGACTGAGCTAAGGAAGACTTCTTTCTCCCAGAGGTTGGTTAGGCTTTGGAATTCTCTTCCCCAGAGAGCAGTGGAGGTTGGGTCAATGAATTTACAAGGGAGTCAAGGGTTATGGGGGGGCAGGCAGGAAAATGGAGTGAAAGTCACTATCAGATCAATCATGATCATATTGACTGACAGAACAGGCTCAAGAGGCTGAATGGCCTACTCCTGCTCCTATTTCTTCAGATCTAGTGTATAAATTGGAGGGTTTGCTCTCCACTTTTTAAACCATTTTTATAGCAGAGACAGGTCCATGTGTAATATAAACAGAGACAGGGTCTAGTGCAGACCTAACTAGTGCATTGATAACTGAGACTAGTGTAAAAGGTATCAAGGATACAGAATTCTAAATATACATTCAGGGGAAGTTTTTTAGGCCAGTACGTAGCAAGGTCAACAAGAGATGGGTCAGTTTGACACTTAGTTTTAGGGAATGAAGCTGGGCCGGTGGAAGGCGATTTAGAAAAGGTGGACTGGAAAACGGTACTTGAAGGTAAATCAGTGTCAGAGCAGTGAGATTGAATCATTTCATCCTGGAGGATTTATTATTCCAGAGTTATTTTTTATTTTCAGAGAAATTCAAATTCACAAGAGCCCAATGTGGGATTTGAACTCCGACTTTTTCAGTCATTAGCTCAGGCTTTCAGATTACAAACTGTAAAAGACATTCACCTTCCTCCTGTTGTGACCTGACTGTCTCAGCTTTTGTGTATTGTCTCCAATCTTGTTCTTTCATGTGTTTGAAGACTTTGATGTTATTCAGACATTGGTAAACCACTTCATTCTCTCAGGACATCGGCTTAAATACCTTCAGGGACACGATCCACAATCTAATTCACACCCGATTCAAGCAACCAAAATCTTCAACTCCATTCAGACACCCCGATATCCTGTCCCTGCACAGATAACTGACAGTTCCACAATGCAGAAATGTCTGAATGAGAAACCACATTTACCTGACACAAACCAAGCTCCAAATTGAATCATTAAGATATCGAAAATACCACAGAAATGTGACTTGTTCCTTGTAACAGTGAGACTGAAACATTTCAGGGTACTATTCAACCAAGAAGGATTCCGAGAAAAGTCAGGATCAGGATTGAAAGAGGAAGAGAGACAGCAAAAAGCGGGGAGTGAGAGAGGGGGTAGAGAGAGAGAGGGAGAGACACTGTCAGCTCCTGGATGGGGAAGGATTCTCTGTTCCTTCACCCATTTTAACATTGTACCATTTAGTTTAGACAGAGAGACATAGACTGACAGGGTGACTGACAGAGAAAGAAGGATATTTAACATCGGATATTGGATGTAATTTAACCCCACAACCCTGTTCCGGCATTCAATGAGATCAGGGCTGATCTGTGATCTATCTTGCACCATATATCCTGCCTTTGCCCCTTATCTCTTACTATCTTTGTTTAACAAGAATCTATCAATCACAGGTTTAAAAATTAACCAATAAGCCAGCATGAAATTTCCACAAACAATATCATGAGGGTGTGATGGCTCCCACAGTGGAATAGCTTACTGGATGTTTAAAATGGAGGCTATTTCTTCTGGATCATCAAAAGTATCTGCCTGGGCCCCAACATCATCGACATTGCCCCCTCTCCCGATGTTTTTTTTCTCTCCATATCTATCTATTTCTGTTTGTGTCCACAGCAGTGAAAGATTACATCAAATTAATATATCTTACATTATCCTTTTCATCCACCTCAACAATCTCTCTCTCTCCAACTTTGTCCCTCTCTACAGCCCTCTCTCTGCCTTCATATCTAACCCTCTCTCCCTCAGTCTCTCTCCTCGTGTCAGAGATAGCAGGAGGGAGAGACAGAGAGAGAATGTTGAAGGAACTGTACTCTGTTCCTAAGCTGTGCTGAACCTGCTCTGGGAGTGTTTGATGGGCTACATTAATCGGCCGTGTACAGTCCTGTATCAGGCTGTGAAGAAACACAGCTTGTTCAGTGTACAACGGGTCAAAGGGAACGATTCACTCCTGTCTGCTACTGGGAAGAGAGACTGACCTTCACATCAAGGCAGTGTTTGACCGAGTGTGGCATCGAGGAGCCTGATGGACAGATGGAGGGACAGAGAGAGAGACAGAGAGAGAGGCAGAGATCGAAGGAGAGAGGCAGAGACAGAGAGAGAAGGAGAGAGAGGGACTGACAGAGAGGGAAAGACAGATGGCGAGACAGAGATAGAAGGAGAGAGAGGGAGAGACAGAGAGAGAGAGAGAGAGAGACAGAGTGAGAGGGACAGAGAGAGAGAAAAGGAGAGAGACGGAGAGACAGAGAGGGAAAGACAGATGGAGGGGCAAAGAAAGAGACAGAGAGAGGAGAGAGATGGAGAGACAGAGAGGGAAAGACAGATGGAGGGACAGAGTGAGAGGCAGACAGAGATAGAAGGAGAGAGAGGTTGTGTCAGGGAGGGAAAGACAGATGGAGGGACAGAGAGAGAGAGACAGAGAGAGAAGCAGAGAGATGGAGTAACTGGGAGGGAAGGACAGATGGAGGGATAGAACAGAGACAGAGATAGAAGGAGAGAGAGGGAGTGACAGGGAGGGAAAGACAGATGGGAGACAGAGAGAGAGAGACAGCGATAGAAGGAGAGAGAGGGAGTGTCAAGTAGGGAAAAACAGGTGGATAAGGTAGTCAAGAAGGCATACAGCATGCTTGCCTTCATCGGTCGGGGAATAGAGTATAAAAATAGGCAAGTCATGTTGCAGCTGTACAGAACTTTAGTTAGGCCACACTTAGAATTCTGGTCGTCACACTACCAGAAGGACGTGGAGACTTTGGAGAGGGTACCAAAGAGGTTTACCAGGATGTTGCCTGGTCTGGAGGGCATTAGCGATGAGGAGAGGTTGGATAAACTCGGATTGTTTTCACTGGAACGACGGAGGTGGAGGGGCGACATGATAGAGGTTTACAAAGTTATAAGTGGCATGGACAGAGTGGATAGTCAGAAGCTTTTTCCCAGGGTGGAAGAGTCAGTTACTACGGGACAGAGGTTTAAGGTGAGAGGGGGCAAAGTTTAGAGGGGATGTGCGAGGCAAGTTCCTTACACAGAGGGTGGTGAGTGCCTGGAACGTGTTGCCGGGGGAGGTGGTGGAAGCAGGTACCATAGAGATGTTTAAGAGACATCTTGACAAATACATGAATAGGATGGGAATAGAGGGATACGGACCCCGGAAGTGCAGAAGGTTTTAGTTTAGGCAGGCATCAAGATCGGCGCAGTTTTGGAGGGCCGAATGGCCTGTTCCTGTGCTGTACTGTTCTTTGTTCTTTGACAGATGGAGGGACAGAGAGAGACAGAGAGAGAAGGAGAGAGTGAGAGCGACAGAGATGGAAAGACAGATGGAGAGAGAGAGAGAGAGAGAGGCAGAGATGGGAGAAGAGAGAGGGAGTGACAGAGAGGTTTCATAAAAATCTATCAAACTCAGATTTAAAAATTAACAAGTGTCTCAGCATCAATTGCTGTTTGTGGAAGAGAGTTCCAAACTGATACCACACCTGGTGTGTTGAAGTGTTTCTTCATTTCACTCCTGAAAGGTTTTTAGACTAGGTTTATATTTTTAGACTATGCCCCCATGTTCTAGACTCTGCAGCCAGTGGGAATTGTTACTCTCTGTCCACCCCATCAGTTTCCCTTATTATCTTGAAAACAATCATCAAATCACACCTGAGCCTTCAAAGTTCCAGGGATACAGGGTAAATCTCCAACTACACTGTCCCATTAAATATTCCCAAGCCAAGCACAATGTTGGGTTTGACACAGAGTAAATTTCCCTCTACACTGTCCCATCACACACTCCCAGGGCAGGAACATCATGGGGTGGATACAGAGTGAATCTCACTCTGCACTGTCCGATAGAGACAGAGAGAGACAGAAAGAGAAAAACAGAGAGACATAGACTGACAGGGTGACTAAAAGAGAAAGAAGGATATTTAACAGGGGATACTGGAAGAGGAGGATGCAATTTAACCCCACAATCCTGTTCCGGCATCCAATGAGATCTTGGCTGATCTGTGATGTAACGTACACCATATATCCTGCCTTTGCCCCTTATCTCTTAATACCTTTGGTTAACAAGAATCTATCAATCACAGCTTTAAAAATTAACCAATATGCCAGCAAGAAATTTGCACAACAAATAACATGAGGGTGTGATGGCTCCCACAGTGGAATAGCTTACTGGATGTTTAAAATGGAGGCTGTTCCTTCTGGATCATCAAATGTATCTGCCTGTGCCCCAACTTCATCTACATTTCCCTCTCTGCCGATGTGTTTTTCTGCCATATCTATCTCTTTCTGTTTGTGTACACAGCAGTGAAGGATTACATCAAATTAATATATCTTACATTATCCTTTTCATCCACCTCAACAATCTCTCTCTCTCCAACTTTGTCCCTCTCTACAGCCCTCTCTCTGCCTTCATAACTAACCCTCTCTCCCTCTGTCTCTCTCCTAGCGTCAGAGATAGCAGGAGGGAGAGACAGAGAGAGAATGTTGAAGGAACTATACTCTATTCCTAAGCTGTGCTGAACCTGCTCTGGGAGTGTTTGATGGGCTACATTAATCGGCCGTGTACAGTCCTGTATCAGGCTGTGAAGAAGCAGAGCTTGTTCAGTGTACAAAGGGTCAAAGGGAATGATTCACTCCTGTCTGCTACTGGGAAGAGAGACTGACCTTAACATCAAGGCAGCGTTTGACCGAGTGTGACATCGAGGAGCCCGAGTAAAACTGAAGTCAGTGGGAATCCGCTGGTTGGAGTCATACCGAGCACAAAGGAAGATGGTTGTGGTTGTTGGAGGTCAATCATCTCAGTCCCAGGACATCACTGCAGGAGTTCCTCAGGGTAGTGTCCGAGGCTCAACCATCTTCAGCTGAGATCCCAGGAGAGAATACTGGAAATACTGAGCAGGTCAAGCTGCATCTGTGGAGAGAGAAACAGAGTTAGTGATTCAGCTCGATGCTTTCCAGATTTCCAGCATCCACAGTATTTTGCCTCAGATAATGAAGCAATCCAGAGCCACATGCACCAAGACCCAGACAACATTCAGGTTTGGGCCGACCAGTGACAAGTAACATTCACGTCACACAAGTGCCAGGCAATGACCATCTGCAACAAGAGAGAATCCAACCACCTCCCCTTGGCATTCAAAGCATTATCCCATCACTGAATCCCCCAGCATCAACATCCTGGGGAAACATTGACATCAAACTTAACTGAACGAAACACATCAATAGTTTCTTCACCCAGTGGCTGGTGGGTGTCTGGAACTCACTGCCTGAAAGGATTAGTATAAAATGGGTGGTTGATGGCCGGCACAGACTGGGTGGGCCGAAGGGCCTGTAAAAGTGCTGTATCTCTCTATGACTCTAAAGGATGGTAGAGGCAGAAACCCTCATCACATTTAAAACAATCTCTTGGATATTCACTTCTCTATATTTAAAATGGGTAAGGAATAACTCTCCTCGTCTGCACTGCCCCATCAAACACTCTCAGAGAAGGTACAGCACAGGTTAGATACAGAGTAAAGCTCCGTTTAAACTGTCCCTGGAGTGTCGGATTAACCCGGGTCACTCACTGTGCCCGGCTCAGCCTCAAGACTCACCTGCCTCAGTCACTGAGACGCTCCTGTATCACTTGCCTTAATGTAAGCGGATGCCGGGTTTGGGAGCAGGACAGGCACACGGGATTAGGACGACTGCTCATGTGGAGGATAAGCATCAGTAATCCCTCAGAGAATCAGAACAGACCAGCGAGACTCAGAAAAGGAAACTTGTGTTGAATCTGTGAGTCTTGCATTGTGGAATGCTTTAGTATTTGGTGAGAATGTTGAGCCAGTGACATTTTGCCCCAGTGGGATGAATAGACACTATATGACTTGATTACAACAGTAAGGTACCGTGTGTACTGTAAATATGGACTGAAATAACAATGTAACTGATCAATTTTCAGCTGAATACTATAACTACAGTTATACCTGTTATCCTGTTATATATGTGCTGCTATACCTGCTATATGTGAGAATGTACATACGACACGACGGGATGAAGTCAAAGTGGCCACTGTTAATATTTTTAGACTATGCCCCAAGTTCCTGACTCTGCAGCCAAAGGGAATATTTACTCTCAGTCCACCCTATCAGTTTCCCTTATTATTTTGTAAACCTTCATCAAATCACACAATAACCTTCCGGTAGAAAAATCTTTTCCTCAAATCCCCTCTAAACCTCCTGCCCCTTGCCTTCAATCTATGCCCCCTGGTTATTGACCCCTCCGCTAAGGGAAAAAGTTTCTTCCTATCTAACCTATCAATGCCCCTCATAATTTTGTACACCTCAATCAGGTCCCCCCTCAGCCTTCTCTGCTCTAAGGAAAACAACTCCAGCCTTTTCAGTCTCTCTTCATAGCTGAAATGCTCCAGCCCAGGCAACATCCTGGTCAATCTCCTCTGCATCCTCTCCAGTGCAATCACATCCTTCCTATAGTGTGGTGCCCAGAACTGTACACAGTACTCCAGCTGTGGCCTAACCAGTGTTTTATACAGCTCCATCATAACCTCCCTGTTCTTATATTCTATGCCTCAACTAATAAAGGCAAGTATCCCATATACCTTCCTAACCACCTTGTCTACCTGCGCTGCAGCCTTCAGTGATCTATGGACAAGTACACCAAGATCCCTCTGACACTCGGTACTTCCTATGATCCTACCATTCATTGGATATTCCCTAGCCTTGTTAGTCCTTCCAAAATTCTATGTAACCTAACCTATGTATAATCTTTAATCTTGCAGTGCATGTGTAATGTTTAATTTCTGAAAGCCAGACAGAGTAAAGCTTAACGTACTCCAAAAAACTCCAGACTTTTGGCATTTATTACCTTATCGGGTCAAATCTGTCGTTAAGTTGGACTAGACTTGTGAATAATTCTTTTGAAGTTGTTTTTCCGACAGTACTAGTGTAAATCGATTTGCAGCATCCCATCATATAATATACACTCCTGTCTATATTGTCTGAATACAGACATAAAATATCCACAAATTTTGCTATTTATTCCGGGGCAGACAGGTGAAGTGTTTATTTTGTCTGTGATTTAACTCAGCCCCCCAATGATAACCAACATGGTGGGAGAGAGTGATAGACAGAGAGAGAGGAACAGAGGTAGAGTAACAGAGAGATAGGGAGAGATAGAAATGGAGAGAGAACAGAGAGACAGTGAGGGATAGAGACAGAAGCAGAGAAATAGAAAGTGCCAGGAGACCCTGAGACACTTTAGAAGCAGGGGGACGGGGAGACAGGCTGTGTGGAGACTCTTTGGTAACCTGATAGATAGACAGGGTAGATGCAGGTAAGATGTTTCTCCTGGGGGTTGGGGAGTCTAGAACCAGGGGACACAATTTCAAAATAAGGGGGAAGCCACTTGGGACAGAGATGAGGAGAAATGTCATTACTCAGAGGGTTGTGAATCTTAGGAATTCTCTATCCCAGAGGGCTGTGGAAGCTCAGTCATTGAGTATGTTTAAAGCAGAGATTGACAGATTGCTGAATACCAATGACATAAAGGGATATGAGGATAGTCTGGGACAAACACATTGAAGTGGATGATCAGCCATGATCGTATTGAATGGCGGAGCAGGCTCGATGGGCTGAATGGCCTACTCCTGTTCATATATTCCAAAGCTGCCGAAATAGTTTCTCGCAAACTACCCCATCAGTTCCCCTTAATATCTCAACAACTTTGATAAAATCACCTTGATCTTCCTAAATTCCAGGCAATAAATCCCTAGTTTGCGTAATATCACCTTGTAATTTAACCCTTGGAGTCCAGTTATCATTCTTGTAAATCTACACTGCACTCAATTGGACATGGACCCCCCAAAGTCTCTTTCAACCTCCAGTGTTTCTATCTTTTCACCATTTATAAAGTACTCTGTTCTAGTCTTTTTTACTGACATTGAAATCTATCTACCACAGTTTTAACCATTCACTTCAGATATCTCTTTGCATTGTTCTGCTTCCAGCGACACTGCTTACAATGCTGCCTATTTTTGTGTCATTGGTAAACTTGGGTATGTTGCATTCTACCCCATCATCTTAAATCGTTAATAAATACAGCAAAACTGAGACACACACGGGCTTTGCACTAGTAGACAGGAGTGAATCATTCCATCCTCGAGGTTTTTTAATTCCAGATTTATGTTTATTTTTAGAAAATACAAAATTCAAATTCACAACAGCCCAGTGTGGGATTTGAACTCCAACTTTTTCAATCATCAGTTCAGGCCTTCAAATTAAAACCCATAAAAAGAGATTCATTTTCCTCCTGCTGTTGTCTGACTGACTGAGGTTTTGTATATTGTTCCCTTCTCCTCTTCTTCCATGTGTTTGAAGTCTTTGAAGTTTGTCAGACATTGGTAAACTACTTCATGTGGTGTTCTGTAAATACCTTCAATTCTGTGTATCTGGAAGGGACACAATTCAAATTCTCACCTTATTGTATCAACTAAAACCTGCAGGTCCATTCAAACAACTCTATTTCCTGTCTCTGCAAAGATAGCTCACACTTCCACAATGCAGGAATGTCTGAATGGGAACAGCTTTTGACACATTTCCCAACACGTTTGCTAACACTTTTCAGGATGAAGCTAAATTCAACTCAGAGATTCCAAGCCCCAAATTGATCTTTTGGGTAGAACAGGTAACATTGATGAAATCCCAGATCTCTCTGTCCTGTCACCCATTCTAACATTGTACCATTTAGTTTATATCACTCAGTCTTCCTTCCAAAATGCATCACTTCACATTTCTCAGCATTGAAGTTAACCTGCCCTGTGTCTGTCCAATGATAGGTTGGATAGTAAGCTGTCAAGAGGACATAAAGTGTCTTCAAAGAGATTTCCAGAGGTTAAGTGAGTGAGCAAAACATTGTCAGATGGAGTACAATGTGGGAAAATGTGAGGTTGTCCACTTTAGCAGGAAGAATAAAAATCAGTATATTATTGAAATGGAGAGAGACTGCAGAACTGTACGGTACAGAGGGATCTGGGTGTCCTGGTACATGAATCACAAAATGTTACCGTGTAGCTACAGCGAGTGATTAGGAAGGCAAATGGAATGTTGTTGTTTATTGCAAGGTGAATAGAATATCAAAGTAGGGAAGTGTTGTTACAGCTGTACAGGGCATAAGTTAGACAACGTCTGCAGGATTGTGGACACTTTTGGCCTCCTTACTGAAGAAATTCTATAATTGCATTCGAAGTAGTTCAGAGAAGGTTCACTGGGCTGATTCCTGGGATGAAGGGATTATCTTATGAGGAAAGGTTGAACAGGTTGGGTCTATACCCACTGGAGTTTAGAAGAATGAGAGGTGATCTGAGTGAAACATCTCAGGTCCCGAGGGGACTGGACAGGGTGGATGCTGAGAGGATGTTTCCCCTTGTCGGGGAGTCTAGAACGAGGGGACACAGTTTAAAATGAGGGCTCTCCCATTTAAGACTGAGATGAGGAGAAATGTTTTTCTCTCAGAGGGTGGTTAGTCTGTGGAATTCTCTTCCCCAGAGAGCAGTGGAGGCTGGATCATTGAATATATTCAAGGCTGAGTTCGATAGATTTTTGATCAATTAGGGAGTCAAGGGTTATGGGACACAGACAGGAAAGTGGAGTTGAGTTCACAATCAGATCAGCCATTGAATGGCAGAGCAGGCTCGAGGGGCCGAATGGCCTACTCCTGCTCCTAATTCATTTGTTCTTGTGTGTTCCATTTCACCAGACTGCCTCTCTCCTCCTGAAGTCTGCTTCTAGTCCATTCCCTGTTTATTACATTGCAGATGACACAAACATTGGCAAACATTGAAGTTATGCCCTGTAAACACAAGTCCAAGTCATTAGTATATATCAAAAAGATCAGTGGTCCGAATATAAACCTCCACTGTATACCTCCCTCCAGTCTGAAACAACCATTGTCCACTCTCTCAGCCAATGTCGTATCCACTCAGCCAATGTCCCTTTCATCCCTGGAGCACCAATATTGCTAACTGGTCAATTAGGAGGCACCATTAAGTCCTCCCCATGAGGACCCTGGTCCCAGACCTCTCTGTTTCCACTCTCCCATCAACATTCCCCAGACAGGTACAGCATGGATTAGATACAGAGTATTGCTCCTTCCACACTGTCCCATCCAACAGTCCCAGGACAGGAACATCATGGGGTGGATACAGAGTGAATCTCACTCTACACTGTCCGAAACAGACAGAGAGAGAGACAGAAAGAGAGAAACAGAGAGACATAGACTGACAGGGTGACTGAGAGAGAAAGAAGGATATTTCACAGGGGATATTGGAAGAGGAGGATGCAATTTAACCCCACACCTCCGTCCCGGCATTCAATGAGATCATGGCTGATCTGTGATCAAACTTACACCATATATCCTACCTTTGCCCCTTATCTCTTAATACATTTGTTTAACAAGAATCTATCAATCACAGGTTTAAAAGTTAACCAATAAGCCAGCATGAAATTTCCACAAACAATATCATTGTGTGGGTATTTCTGTGTGTTTGTGTGTTTGTGTCTATGCCTGTTTGGGTGTGATGGCTCCCACAGTGGAATAGCTTGCTGGATGTTTAAAATGGAGGCTATTCCTTCTGGATCATCAAAAGTGACCGCCTGGGCCCCAAATTCATCTGCATTCCTCCCTCTCCCGATGTTCGTTTTCTCTCCAGACCTATCTCAAATATGTTTGTGTACACAGCAGTGAAGGATTTCATCAAATTATTATATCTTACATTATCCTCTTCATCCACCTCAACAATCTCTCTCTCTCCACGTTTGTCCCTCACTACAGCCCTCTCTTTGCCGTCATATCTAACCCTCCCTCCCTCTGTCGCTCTCCTAGTGTCAGTGATAGCAGAGAGAGAGACAGAGAGAGAAGGAGTGAGAGGGAGTGTCAGGGAGGGAAAGACAGATGGAGGGACAGAGTGTAAGACAAAGAGAGAAGGAGCGAGATAGAGTGACAGGGAGGGAAAGACAGATGGAGGGACAGAGAGAGAGGCAGAGACAGTGAGAGAAGGAGAGAGACGGAGAGCCAGAGAGGGAAAGACAGATGGAGGGACAGAGAGAGTGAGGCAGAGATGTAAGGAGAGAGCGGGATTGACAGGGAGGGAAAGACAGATGGAGGGACAGAGTGAGAGAGAAGGAGAGAGAGGGTGACAGAGAGTGAAAGACAGGTGGAGGGACAAAGAGAGAGACAGAGATAGAAGGAGAGAGAGAGGGAGTGCAAGTGAGGGATAGACAGATGGAGGGACAGAGACAGAGAGAGAGACAGAGGGAGAGGCAGAGACAGAGAGTAGGAGAGAGAGGGAGAGACAGAGAGGGAAAGGCAGATGGACAGACAGAGATAGAAGGAGAGAGAGGGAGAGACAGAGAGGGAAAGACAGATGGAGGGACACAGTGAGAGACAGAGAGAGTAGGAGTGAGAGGGAGAGACAGAGAGGGAAAGACAGATGGAGGGACAAAGTGAGAGACAGAGAGAGAAGGAGGGAGATGGAGTGACAGGGAGGGAAGGTCAGATGGAGGAATAGAAAGAGAGAGACGGAGAGAGAGGGAGAGTCGGGGGGGAAGACAGATGGAGGGACAGAGAGAGAGAGAAGGAGAGAGAGGGAGAGACAGAGAGAAGGAGAGAGGGAGTGACAGAGAGGGAAAGACCGATGGAGGAGCAGAGAGAGAGGCAGAGACAGAGAGAAGTAGAGAGAGGGAGAGACAGAGAGGGAAAGACAGATGGACAGACAGAGATAGAAGGAGAGACAGAGAGGGAAAGACCGCTGGAGGGGCAGAGATAGAGACAGAGAGAGAGGCAGAGACAGAGAGAAGTAGAGAGAGGGAGAGACAGAGAGGGAAAGACAGATGGAGGAACACAGTGAGAGACAGAGATAGAAGGAGTGAGAGGGAGAGACAGAGAGGGAAAGAGAGATGGAGGGACAAAGTGAGAGACGGAGAGAGAAGGAGAGAGATGGAGTGACAGGGAGGGAAGGTCAGATGAAGGGATAGAGAGAGAGAGACGGAGAGAGAGGGAGTGATGGGGGGTGGAAGGCAGATGGAGGGACAGAGAGAGAGAGAGGAGAGAGATGGAGTGACAGGGAGGGAAGGACAGATGGAGGGATAGAGAGAGGCAGAGACTGAGAGAGAAGGAGAGGGTTGGAGAGACAGAGAGGGAAAGGCAGTTGGAGAGACAGAGAGAGAGAGAGGCAGCGATGGAAGGAGAGAGAGGGAGTGACAGGGAGGGAAAGACAGATGGAAAGACAGAGAGTGAGAGAGACAGAGATAGAAGGAGAGTGTGGAGAGACAGAGAGGGAAAGACAGATGGAGTGACAGAGAGAGAGACAGGGAGAGAAATGGAGTCACAGGGAGGGAAGGACAGATGGAGGGATAGAGAGAGAGAGACAGAGATAGGAGAGTGAGGGAGTGACAGAGAGGGAAAGACAGACTGAGGGACAGACAGAGAGACAGAGAAAGAGATAGAAGGAGAGAGAGGGAGTGACGCGGGGGGAAGACAGATGGAGGAACAGAGAGAGAGACAGAGATGGAAGGAGAGAGAGGGAGTGACAGAGAGTGGAAGACAGATGGAGGGACAGAGAGAGAGACAGAGAGAGAGGCAGAGAGAGAAGGAGAGAGAGGGAGAGACAGAGAGGGAAGACAGATGGAGAGATAGATAGAAGGAGAGAGACGGAGAGACAGAGAAGGAAAGACAGATGGTTGGACAGAGCGAGAGACAGAGAGAGAGCGGGAGTGACAGAGATAGAAGGAGTGAGACGGAGAGACAGAGAGGGAGACAGAGAGAGTGGCAGAGACAGAAAGCGAAGGAGAGAGAGGGAGTGTCAGGAAGGGAAAGCCAGATACAGGGACAAAGTGAGAGACAGAGAGAGAAGGAGAGAGATGGAGTGACAGGGAGGGAAAGACAGATGGACGGACAGAGAGAGAGACAGAGAGAGTGGCAGAGACAGAAAGCGAAGGAGAGAGAGGGAGTGTCAGGAAGGGAAAGCCAGATACAGGGACAAAGTGAGAGACAGAGAGAGAAGGAGAGAGATGGAGTGACAGGGAGGGAAAGACAGATGGACGGACAGAGAGAGAGACAGAGAGAGTGGCAGAGACAGAAAGCGAAGGAGAGAGAGGGAGTGTCAGGAAGGGAAAGCCAGATACAGGGACAAAGTGAGAGACAGAGAGAGAAGGAGAGAGATGGAGTGACAGGGAGGGAAAGACAGATGGACGGACAGAGAGAGAGACAGAGAGAGTGGGAGAGATGGTGTAAGGGAGCCACAAATGGAGTCATGGACTGAGACAGAGAGAGAGAGAGAGAGAGATAGGCAGAGACAGAGAATGAGAGAGATGTAAACAGAGTCATGGACAGAGGGTGAGAAAGGGAGATAGGGAGAGACAAAGTAAAAGGAGAGAGAGAGAGAGAGATAGAGAGAGGGAGAGACAGAGAGAGGGAGGGCGAGATGGTGTGAGAGAGACAGAGGTGTGGACAGAGGCAGAGAGAGAGAGAGGGAGAGACACTGAGAGACAGAGAGAGACAGCGAGAGAGAAAGAAACAGAGAGGGAGGGAGAGAGAGACAGAGAGGGAGAGACTGGGATTCAGAGGGTAACAGAGAGGGAGAGTCTGGGATTCAGATGGTAACAGAGAGGGAGAGACTTGGATTCAGAGGGTAACAGAGAGGGAGCGGCTGGGATTCAGAGGGTAACGGAGAGGGAGAGACGGGGATTCAGAGGGAAACATAGAGGGAGAGACTGGGATTCAGAGGGTAACAGAGAGGGAGAGACTGGGATTCAGAGGGTAACAGAGAGGGAGAGACTGGGATTCAGAGGGTAACAGAGAGGGAGAGTCTGGGATTCAGAGGGTAACAGAGCGGGAAAGACTGGGATCGGGAGGGTAACAGAGAGGGAGAGACTGGGATTCAGAGGGTAACAGAGAGGGAGAGTCTTGGATTCAGAGGGTAACAGAGAGGGAGAGACTGCGATTCAGAGGGTAATGGAGAGGGAGAGACTGGGATTCAGAGGGAAACATAGAGGGAGAGACTGGGATTCAGAGGGTAACAAAGAGGGAGAGACTGGGATTCAGAGGGTAACAGAGAGGGAGAGGCTGGGATTCAGAGGGTAACAGAGAGGGAGAGACTGGGATTCAGAGGGTAACAGAGAGGGAGAGTCTGGGATTCAGAGGGTAACAGAGCGGGAAAGACTGGGATCGGGAGGGTAACAGAGAGGGAGAGACTGGGATTCAGAGGGTAACAGAGAGGGAGAGTCTTGGATTCAGAGGGTAACAGAGAGGGAGAGACTGGGATTCAGAGGGTAATGGAGAGGGAGAGACTGGGATTCAGAGGGAAACATAGAGGGAGAGACTGGGATTCAGAGGGTAACAGAGAGGGAGAGTCTAGGATTCAGAGGGTAACAGAGAGGGAGAGACTGGGATTCAGAGGGTAACAGAGAGGGAGAGTCTGGGATTCAGAGGGTAACAGAGAGGGAGAGACTGGGATTCAGAGAGTAACAGAGAGGGAGAGACTGGGATTCAGAGGGTAACAGAGGGAAAAATAGAGTTGGCGAGGGCAACATAGAAATTTTAAGGCACAGAAAGAGGCCACTTGGCCCATCCTCTCTGTGCCAGCCGAAAAACGATCAACCGATTCTAATCCCACCTTCCAGCATTTGGTTGGAGCCCTGCAGCTTACCGCACTTGAGGTGTCTATCCAGACTCCTTCTGAATGAGTTGAGGGTCTCTGCCTCAACTACCCTTTCAGGCAGTGAGTTCCAGACCATTGCGACCCTCTGGGTGAAAAAGATTTTCCTCAACTCCCCTCTAATTTTTCTGCCAATCACTTTAAATCTCTGCCCCTTCGTCACTGACCTTTCTGCTATGGTTCTCTGCCCTTCACCTCCACTCTATCCAGGACCCTCAACATTTTGTACATTTCAATCAGATCTCCCCTCAGCCTTCTCTTTTCCAAGGACAACAACCCCTGCCTATCCTCATAGCTACAATTCTCCAGTCCTGGCAACATCCTGGAAAATGGGAGAGAGACAAAGTCCCGTGTTCATAACACATGGATAAAGAGGTTAATCATCTGAGCTGTAACTCTGAGACAGAGACAGAGAGAGAGAGGGAGGGAGAGAGGGAGAAAGAGAGAGAGAGAGGGAGGGAGAGAGGGAGGGAGAGATGGTGTGGAGTCGACACAAACTCAGACGTGGACAGAGGCAGCGAAAGAGAGAGAGGGAGTGACAGAGAGAGAGAGAGAGGCAGAGAGAGAGAGAGAGGCAGAGAGAGAGAGGCAGACAGAAAGATAGAGAGAGACAGAGAGAGGGAGAGATGGTGTGAGGGAGGCACAAATTGAGACGTGGACAGAGGTAGAGAGAGAGAGGTAGAGATCGAGCGAGAGAGAGAAAAAGAGAGAGAGGGAGAGATAGAGAGAGAGAGAGGGGGGAAAGACAGATAGCGAGGGACAGAGGCAGTGTGAGAGAGGCAGAGTGAGAGAGGCAGATTAGAAGGTAGCAAATGTAACCCCACTATCTACAAAAGGAAGGAGGGAGAAAATAGGGAACTAAAGACCTGTTCGTCTAACATCAGTCATAGGGAAAATGGTTGAATCTATAATAAAGGATGTGATAACAGGACACTTAAAGAGAGATTGCGGCGGGGGGGGGGGTTTGGGGGAGGAAGAGAGAAATGGGGGGAGAGAGAAATGGGGGGGGAGAGAGAGGGGGGAGAGTGCGTGAGTGAGACAGAGCAAAGGAGAGAGATACTAGGTTAGGAGGGACAATAAGCTGTGAGGAGAACACAAATAGACGACAAAGAGAGATGGTTTGGGATAGACAGCGATAAATGTCCCAGTGTTGTGGGAACATAAAATGGCCACTGAAAATGAACCTAAAATGGCTGACTGATGTGTGTGGATTTCCACAGATGAGAGGAGAGAGAGAGAGACAGACAGACAGACAGAAAGAGAGACAAAGAGGGAGACAGAGACCAAGACACAGAGCGTGATCGCAGGATATTTGTCGTAGGACAGAGGAAGAGGAGGAGGCCATTTGGCCCCTCAACCCTGTTCTGTCATTCAATGATCTCATGGCTGATCTGTGATCTAACTCCATGTACCTATCTTTGCCCCTTAATACCTTTGGTTAACAAAAATCTATCAAACTCAGATTTAAAAATTAACAAGTGTCTCAGCATCAATTGCTGTTTGTGGAAGAGAGTTCCAAACTGATACCACACCTGGTGTGTTGAAGTGTTTCTTCATTTCACTCCTGAAAGGTTTTTAGACTAGGTTTATATTTTTAGACTATGCCCCCATGTTCTAGACTCTGCAGCCAGTGGGAATTGTTACTCTCTGTCTACCCCATCAGTTTCCCTTATTATCTTGAAAACAATCATCAAATCACACCTGAGCCTTCAAAATTCCAGGGATACAGAGTAAATCTCCAGCTACACTGTCCTATTAAATATTCCCAAGCTAAGCACAATGTTGGGTTTGACACAGAGTAAATTTCCCTCTACACTGTCCCATCACACACTCCCAGGGCAGGAACATCATGGGGTGGATACAGAGTGAATCTCACTCTGCACTGTCCGATAGAGACAGACAGAGAGAGAGAGAGAGAGAGAAACAGAGAGACATAGACTGACAGGGTGACTAAAAGAGAAAGAAGGATATTTAACAGGGGATATTGGAAGAGGAGGATGCAATTCAACCCCACAGCCCTGTTCCGGCATCAAATGAGATCTTGGCTGATCTGTGATGTAACTTACACCATATATCCTGCCTTTGCCCCTTATCTCTTAATACCTTTGGTTAACAAGAATCTATCAATCACAGATTTAAAAATTAACCAATAAGTCAGCATGAAATTTGCACAACCAATATAATTGTGTGGGTATTTCTGTGTGTTTGTGTGTGTGTCTATGTCTGTTTGGGTGTGATGGCTCCCACAGTGGAATAGCTTGCTGGATGTTTAAAATGGAGACTGTTCCTTCTGGATCATCAACATTATCCGCCTGGGCCCCAACATTGTCTGCATTTCCCACTCTCCCGATGTTTTTTTCTCTCCATATCTATCTCTTATATGTTTGTGTCCACAGCAGTGAAGGATTACATCAAATTAATATATCTTACATTATCCTTTTCATCCACCTCAACAATCTCTCTCTCTCCAAATTTGTCCCTCTCTACAGCCCTCTCTCTGCCTTCATATCTAACCCTCTCTCCCTCAGTCTCTCTCCTAATGTCAGAGATAGCAGGAGGGAGAGACAGAGAGAGAATGTTGAAGGAACTGTACTCTGTTCCTAAGCTGTGCTGAACCTGCTCTGGGAGTGTTTGATGGGCTACATTAATCGGCCATGTACAGTCCTGTATCAGGCTGTGAAGAAGCACAGCTTGTTCAGTGTACAACGGGTCAAAGGGAATGATTCACTCCTGTCTGCTACTGGGAAGAGAGACTGACCTTAACATCAAGGCAGCGTTTGACCGAGTGTGACATCGAGGAGCCCGAGTAAAACTGAAGTCAGTGGGAATCGGGGGAAATTTCTCCACTGGTTGGACACATACCGAGCACAAAGGAAGATGGTTTTGGTTGCTGGAAGTCAATCATCTCAGTCCCAGGACTTCATTGCAGGAGTTTATCAGGGTAGTGTCCGAGGATCAACCATCTTCAGCTGAGATCCCAGCAGAAAGTGCTTTAAATACTGAGCAGGTCAGGCAGCATCTGTGGAGAGAGAAACAGAGTTAGTGATTCAGCTCGATGCTTTCCAGATTTCCAGCATCCACAGTATTTTGCCTCAGATAATGAAGCAATCCAGAGCCACATGCACCAAGACCCGGACAACATTCAGGTTTGGGCCGAGCAGTGGCAAGTAACATTCACGTCACACAAGTGCCAGGCAATGACCATCTGCAACAAGAGAGAATCCAACCACCTCCCCTTGGCATTCAAAGCATTATCCCATCACTGAATCCCCCAGCGTCAACATCCTGGGGAAACATTGACATCAAACTTAACTGAACGAAACACATCAATAGTTTCTTCACCCAGTGGCTGGTGGGTGTCTGGAACTCACTGCCTGAAAGGATTAGTATAAAATGGGTGGTTGATGGCCGGCACAGACTGGGCGGGCCGAAGGGCCTGTATAAGTGCTGTATCTCTCTATAACTCTAAAGGATGGTAGAGGCAGAAACCCTCATCACATTTAAAACAATCTCTTGGATATTCACTTCTCCATGTTTAAAATGGGTAAGGAATAACTCTCCTCGTCTGCACTGCCCCAGAAAACAATCTCAGAGAAGGTACAGCACGGGTTAGATACAGAGTACAGTTCAGTTTAAACTGTCCCTGGAGTGTCGGATTAACCCGGGTCACTCACTGTCCCCGGCTCAGCCTCAAGACTCACCTGCCTCAGTCACTGAGACGCTCCTGTATCACTTGCCTTAATGTAAGTGGATGCCGGGTTTGGGAGCAGGACAGGCACACGGGATTAGGACAACTGCTCATGTGGAGGATAAGCATCAGTAATCCCTCAGAGAATCAGAACAGACCAGCGAGACTCAGAAAAGGAAACTTGTGTTGAATTTGTGAGTCTTGCATTGTGGAATGCTTTAGTATTTGGTGAGAATGTTGAGCCAGTGACATTTTGCCCCAGTGGGATGAATAGACACTATATGACTTTATTACAACAGTAAGGTACCGTGTGTACTGTAAATATGGACTGAAATAACAATGTAACTGATCAATTTTCAGCTGAATACTATAACTACAGTTATACCTGTTATCCTGTTATATATGTGCTGCTATACCTGCTATATGTGAGAATGTACATACGACACGATGGGATGAAGTCAAAGTGGCCACTGTTTATATTTTTGACTATACCCCAAGTTCCTGACTCTGCAGCCAAAGGGAATATTTACTCTCAGTCCACCATATCAGTTTCCCGTATTATTTTGTAAACCTTCAACAAATCATCCAATAACGTTCCAGGAGAAAAATATTTTCCTCAAATCCCCTCTAAACCTCCTGCCCCTTACCTTCAATCTATGCCCCCTGGTTATTGACCCCTCCGCGAAGGGAAAAAGTTTCTTCCTATCTAACCTATCAATGCCCCTCATAATTTTGTACACCTCAATCAGGTCCCCCCTCAGCCTTCTCTGCTCTAAGGAAAACAACTCCAGCCTTTTCAGTCTCTCTTCATAGCTGAAATGCTCCAGCCCAGGCAACATCCTGGTCAATCTCCTCTGCATCCTCTCCAGTGCAATCACATCCTTCCTATAGTGTGGTGCCCAGAACTGTACACAGTACTCCAGCTGTGGCCTAACCAGTGTTTTATACAGCTCCATCATAACCTCCCTGTTCTTATATTCTATGCCTCAACTAATAAAGGCAAGTATCCCATATACCTTCCTCACCACCTTGTCTACCTGCGCTGCAGCCTTCAGTGATCTATGGACAAGTACACCAAGATCCCTCTGACACTCGGTACTTCCTATGATCCTACCATTCATTGGATATTCCCTAGCCTTGTTAGTCCTTCCAAAATTCTATGTAACCTAACCTATGTATAATCTTTAATCTTGCAGTGCATGTGTCATGTTTAATTTCTGAAAGCCAGACAGAGTAAAGCTTAACGTTTTCCAAAAAACTCCAGACTTTTGGCATTTATTACCTTATCGGGTCAAATCTGTCGTTAAGTTGGACTAGACTTGTGAATAATTCTTTTTAAGTTGTTTTTCCAACAGTACCAGTGTAAATCGATTTGCAGCATCCCATCATATAATATACACTCCTGTCTATATTGTCTGAATACAGACATAAAATATCCACACATTTTGCTATTTATTCCGGGGCAGACAGGTGAAGTGTTTATTTTGTCTGTGATTTAACTCAACCCCCAATGATAACCAACATGGTGGGAGAGAGTGATAGACAGAGAGAGAGGAACAGAGGTAGAGCAACAGAGAGATACTGAGGGATAGAGACAGAAGCAGAGAGATAGAAAGTGCCAGGAGACCCTGAGACACTTTAGAAGCAGGGGGACGGGGAGACAGGCTGTGTGGAGACCCTTGGGGAACATTACAGATAGACAGGGTAGATGTAAGTAAGATGTTTCTCCTGGTTGAGGAGTCTAGAACCAGGGGACACAATTTCAAAATAAGGGGGAAGCCACTTGGGACAGAGATGAGGAGAAATGTCATTACTCAGAGGGTTGTGAATCTTCGGAATTCTCTATCCCAGAGGGCTGTGGAAGCTCAGTCATTGAGTATGTTTAAAGCAGAGATTGACAGATTGCTGAATACCAATGTCATAAAGGGATATGAGGATAGTCTGGGAAAAACACATTGAAGTGGATGATCAGCCATGATAGTATTGAATGGCGGAGCAGGCTCGATGGGCTGAATGGCCTACTCCTGTTCCTATATTCCAAAGCTGCCGAAATAGTTTCTCTCAAATGACCCCATCAGTTCCCCTTAATATCTCAACAACTTTGATCAAATCACCTTGATCCTCCTAAATTCCAGGGAATAAATCCCCAGGTTGTGTAATATCACCTCGTAATTTAACCCTTGGAGTCCAGTTATCATTCTGGTAAAACTACACTGCACTCAAATGGACATGGACCCCTCAAGTCTCTTTGAACCTCCAGTGTTTCTATCTTTTCACCATTTATAAAATACTCTGTTCTAGTCTTTTTTACTGACATGGAAATCTATCTACCACAGTTTTAACCATTCACTTCAGATATCTCTTTGCATTGTTCTGCTTCCAGCTACACTGCTTACAATGCTGCCTATTTTTGTGTCATTGGTAAACTTGGGTATGTTGCATTCTACCACATCATCTTAAATCGTGAATAAATACAGCAAAACTGAGACACACACGGGCTTTGCACTAGTAGACAGGAGTGAATCATTCCAACCTAGAGGGTTTTTAATTCCAGATTTATGTTTATTTTTAGAAAAAACAAAATTCAAATTCACAACAGCCCAGCGTGGGATTTGAACTCCTACTTTTTCAATCATCAGCTCAGGCCTTCAAATTAAAACCCATAAAAAGAGATTAATTTTCCTCCTGCTGTTGTCTGACTGACTGAGGTTTTGTATATTGTTCCCTTCTCCTCTTCTTCCATGTGTTTGAAGTCTTTGAAGTTTGTCAGACATTGGTAAACTACTTCATGTGGTGTTCTGTAAATACCTTCAATTCTGTGTATCTGGAAGGGACACAATTCAAATTCTCACCTTATTGCATCAACTAAAACCTGCAGGTCCATTCAAACAACACTATTTCCTGTCTCTGCAAAGATAACTCACACTTCCACAATGCAGGAATGTCTGAATGGAAACAGCTTTTGACACATTTCCCAACACGTTTGCTAACACTTTTCAGGATGAAGCTAAATTCAACTCACAGATTCCAAGCCCCAAATTGAGCTTTTGGGTAGAACAGGTAACATTGATGAAATCCCAGATCTCTCTGTCCTGTCACCCATTCTAACATTGTACCATTTAGTTTATATCACTCAGTCTTCCTTCCAAAATGCATCACTTCACATTTCTCAGCATTGAAGTTAACCTGCCCTGTGTCTGTCCAATGATAGGTTGGATAGTAAGCTGTCAAGAGGACATAAAGTGTCTACAAAGAGATTTCGATAGGTTAAGTGAGTGAGCAAAAAATTGTCAGATGGAGTACAATGTGGGAAAATGTGAGCTTGTCCACTTTAGCAGGAAGAATAAAAATCAGTATATTATTGAAATGGAGAGAGACTGCAGAACTGTACGGTACAGAGGGATCTGGGTGTCCTGGTACATGAATCACAAAATGTTACCGTGTAGCTACAGCGAGTGATTAGGAAGGCAAATGGAATGTTGTTGTTTATTGCAAGGTGAAGAGAATATCAAAGTAGGGAAGTGTTGTTACAGCTGTACAGGGCATAAGTTAGACGACGTCTGCAGGATTTTGGACACTTTTGGTCTCCTTACTGAAGAAATTATATAATTGCATTCGAAGTAGTTCAGAGAAGGTTCACTGGGCTGATTCCTGGGATGAAGGGGTTATCTTATGAGGAAAGGTTGAACAGGTTGGGTCTACACTCACTGGAGTTTAGAAGAATGAGAGGTGATCTGAGTGAAACATCTCAGGTCCCGAGGGGACTGGACAGGGTGGATGCTGAGAGGATGTTTCCCCTTGTTGGGGAGACTAGAACTAGGGGACACAGTTTAAAAATTAGGGACGTCCCATTTAAAACTGAGATGAGGGGAAATGTGTTTCTCTCAGAGGGGGGTCAGACAGTAGAATTCTCTTCCCCAGAGAGCAGTTGAGGCTGGATCATTGAATATATTCAAGGCTGAGTTCGATAGATTTTTGATCAATGAGGGAGTCAAGGGTTATGGGACACAGACAGGAAAGTGGAGTTGAGTTCACAATCAGATCAGCCATTGAATGGCAGAGCAGGCTCGAGGGGCCGAATGGCCTACTCCTGCTCCTAATTCATTTGTTCTTGTGTGTTCCATTTCACCAGACTGCCTCTCTCCTCCTGAAGTCTGCTACTAGTCCCTTCCCTGTTTATTACATTGCAGATGACACAAACATTGGCAAACATTGAAGTTATGCCTGTAAACACAAGTCCAAGTCATTAGTATATATCAAAAAGATCAGTGGTCCTAATATAAACCTCCACTGTATACCTCCCTCCAGTCTGAAACAACCATTGTCCACTCTCTCAGCCAATGTCGTATCCACTCAGCCAATGTCCCTTTCATCCCTGGAGCAACAATATTGCTAACTGGTCAATTAGGAGGCACCATTAAGTCCTCCCCATGAGGACCCTGGTCCCAGACCTCTCTGTTTCCACTCTCCCATCAACATTCCCCAGACAGGTACAGCATGGATTAGATACAGAGTAATGCTCCTTCTACACTGTCCCATCCAACAGTCCCAGGACAGGAACATCATGGGGTGGATACAGAGTGAATCTCACTCTACACTGTCCGATAGAGACAGGGAGAGAGACAGAAAGAGAGAAACAGAGAGACATAGACTGACAGGGTGACTGACAGAGAAAGAAGGATATTTAACAGGGGATATTGGAAGAGGAGGATGCAATTCACAACTCTGTTCCTGCATTCAATGAGATCAGGGCTGATCTGTGATCAAACTTACACCATATATCCTACCTTTGCCCCTTTTCTCTTAGTACATTTGTTTAACAAGAATCTATCAATCACAGGTTTAAAAATTAACCAATAAGCCAGCATGAAATTTCCACAAACAATATCATGAGGGTGTGATGGTTCCCACAGTGGAATAGCTGGCTGAATATTTAAAATGGAGGCTATTCCTTCTGGATCATCAAAAGTGTCCGCCTGGGCCCCAACTTCATCTGCATTCCTCCCTCTCCCGATGTTTTTTTTCTCTCCATACCTATCTCAAATATGTTTGTGTACACAGCAGTGAAGGATTAAATCAAGTTAATATATCTTACATTATCCTCTTCATCCAACTCAACAATCTCTCTCTCTCTCCAAGTTTGTCTCTCTCAACAGCCCTCTCTATGCCTTCATATCTAACCCTCCGTCCCTCTGTCTCTCTCCTAGTGTCAGTGATAGCAGAGATAGAGACAGATAGAAGGAGAGGGAGGGAGTGACAGAGAGGGAAAGACAGATGGAGGGACAGAGTGAGAGACAGAGAGAGGAGAGAGATGGAGTGACAGTGAAGGAAGGGCAGATGGAGGGACAGAGAGAGAGAGAGACAGAGATAGAAGGAGAGAGATGGAGTGATGGGGCTGGGTGGGAAGACAGATGGAGAGACCAAGAGAGAGACAGAGAGAGAAGGAGAGAGATGGAGTGACAGGAAGGGAAGGACCATTGGACAGATGGAGGGATGGAGAGAGAGAGAGACAGAGACAGAAGGAGAGAGAGGGAGAGACAGAGAGGGAAAGACAGATGGAGGGACAGAGAGAGAGACAGAGAGAGAGAAGGAGAGATTGGGAGAGACAGAGAGGGAAAGGCAGTTGGAGAGACAGAGAGAAAGAGAGAGGGGCAGAGATGGAAGGAGAGAGGGGGAGTGACAGGGACGGAAAGACAGATGGAAAGACAGAGAGGGAGAGACAGTGATCGAAGGAGAGAGAGGGAGAGACCGAGATTGAAGGAGAAAGAGGGAGTGACTGGGAGGGAAAGAGAGATGGAGAGATAGAGAGAGACAGACAGAGATTGAAGGAGAGAGAGGGAGAGACAGAGAGGCAAAGACAGATGGGGGGACAGAGAGAGAGACAGAGAGAGAGGCAGAGAACGAGAGAGAAGGAGAGATTGGGAGAGACAGAGAGGGAAAGGCAGATGGAGGGACAGAGAGAGAGATAGAGGCAGAGATGGAAGGAGAGAGAGGGAGAGACAGGGAGGGAAAGACAGATGGAAAGACAGAGGGAGAGAGACAGTGAAAGAAGGAGAGAGAGGGAGAGACAGAGAGGGAAAGACAGATGGAGAGACAGCGGGAGAGGCAGAGATGGAAGTAGAGAGAGGGAGTGACGGGGAGGGAAAGACAGATGGAGAGACAGTGATAGAAGGAGAGAGAGGGAGTGACTGGGAGGGAAAGAGAGATGGAGAGATAGAGAGAGAGAGACAGAGAGGGAAAGACAGATGGAGGGACAGAGAGAGAGACAGAGAGAGAGGCAGAGACAGAGAGAGAAGGAGAGATTGGGAGAGACAGAGAGGGAAAGGCAGTTGGAGAGAGAGAGAGAGGCAGAGATGGAAGGAGAGATAGGGAGTGACAGGGAGGGAATGACAAATGGAAAGACAGAGAGAAGGAGACAGTGGTAGAAGGAGAGAGAGGGAGAGACAGAGAGGGAAAGACAGATGGAGAGACAGAGAGAGGTGCAGAGATGGAAGGAGACAGAGGGAGAGACAGGGAGGGAAAGACAAATGGATGGACAGAGAGAGAGACAGAGAGAGAAGGAGAGAGAGGGAGTGTCAGGGAGGGAAGGACAGATGGAAAGACAGTGAGAGAGACAGTGATAGAAGGAGAGAGAGGGAGAGACAGAGATTGAAGGAGAGAGAGGGAGAGACAGAGAGGGAAAGACAGATGGAGAGACAGAGAAAGAGAGAGAGGCAGAGATGGAAGGAGAGAGAGGGAGTGACAGGGAGGGAAAGAGAGAGGGAGAGATAGAGAGAGAGAGACAGAGATAGAAGGAGAGAGAGGGAGAGACAGAGAGGGAAAGGCAGTTGGAGACAGAGAGAGAGAGGGGCAGAGATGGAAGGAGAGAGAGGGAGTGACAGGGAGGGAATGACAGATGGAAAGACAGAGAGAGACAGTGATAGAAGGAGAGAGAGGGAGAGACAGAGAGGGAAAGACAGATGGAGAGACAGAGAGAGAGGCAGAGATGGAAGGAGAGAGAGGGAGAGACAGAGAGGGAAAGACAGATGGAGGGACAGAGAGAGATGCAGAGGCAGAGAGAGAAGGAGAGATTGGGAGAGACAGAGAGGGAAAGGCAGTTGGAGAGACAGAAAAAGAGAGAGACGCAGAGATGGAAGGAGAGAGAGGGAGTGACAGGGAGGGAAGGACAGATGGAAAGACAGTGAGAGAGACAGTGATAGAAGGAGAGAGAGGAAGAGACAGAGATTGAAAGAGTGAGAGGGAGTGACTGGGAGGGAAAGAGAGATGGAGAGATAGAGAGAGAGAGACAGAGATGGAAGGAGAGAGAGGGAGAGACAGAGAGGGAAAGACAGATGGAGGGACAGAGAGAGAGAGACAGAGAGAGAGGCAGAGACAAAGAGAGAAGGAGAGATTGGGAGAGACAGAGAGGGAAAGGCAGTTGGAGAGACAGAGCGAGAGAGAGAGTGGCAGAGATGGAAGGAGGGAGAGGGAATGTCAGGAAGGGAAAGACAGATGGAAAGACAGAGAGAGAGAGACAGTGATGGAAGGAGAGAGAGGGAGAGACTGGGAGGGAAAGACAGATGGAGGGACAGAGAGAGAAGGAGAGAGAGGGAGTGTCAGGGAGGGAAGGACAGATGGACAGATGGAGGGATTGAGAGAGAGAGACAGAGATAGCAGGAGAGAGAGGGTGAGACAGAGAGGGAAAGACAGATGGGGGGACAGAGAGAGAGACAGAGAGAGAGGCAGAGACAGAGAGAGAAGGAGAGATTGGGAGAAACAGAGAGGGAAAGGCAGTTGGAGAAACAGAGAGAGGCAGAGATGGAAGGAGAGAGAGGGAGTGACAGGGAGGGAAAGACAGATGGAGAGACAGAGATGGAAGGGGAGAGAGGGAGTGATGGGGAGGGAAAGACAGATGGAGAGACAGAGAGAAAGACAGAGATAGAAGGAGAGAGAGGGAGTGACAGGGAGGGAAAGACAGACGGAGGGACAAAGTGTGAGACAGAGAGAGAAGGAGAGAGAGGGAGAGACAGAGAGGGACAGACAGATGGAGAGACAGAGATAAAAGGAGAGAGATGGAGAGACAGGGAGGGAAGGACAGACGGACGGAGAGAGAGAGGGTCAGAGATAGAAGGAGAGAGAGGGAGTGACATGGGGGGAAAGACAGATGGAGGGACGGTGAGAAAGTGAAGGAGGGAGAGGGAGAGATAGAGAGAAGGAGAGTGGGATTGACAGAGAGGGTAAGACAAATGGTGGAACAGAGAGACAGAGATAGAAGGAGAGCGAGGGAGCAACAGAGAGGGAAAGACAAATGGAGGGACAGAGAGAGAGACTGAGATAGAAGGAGCGAGAGGGAGTGACATGGGGGGAAAGACAGATGGAGGGACGGCGAGAAAGTGAAGGAGGGAGAGGGAGAGATAGAGAGAAGGAGAGTGGGAGTGACAGAGAGGGAAAGACAAATGGTGGAACAGAGAGAGAGAGACAGAGATAGAAGGAGAGAGAGGGAGCAACTGAGAGGGAAAGACAAATGGAGGGACAGAGAGAGAGAAAGAGATAGAAGGAGAGAGAGGGAGTGACTGGGAGGGAAAGGCAGATAGAGGGACAGAGAGAGAGAGACAGAGAGACAGAGGGAGAGGCAGAGAAAGAGAGAGAAGGAGAGTGTGGATGAGACAGAGAAGGAAAGGCAGTTGGAGGGACAGAGAGAGAGAGAGGCAGAGATGGAAGGAGAGAGAGGGAGTGACAGGAAGGGAAAGACATATGGAAAGACAGAGAGAGAGAGACAGAGATAGATGGAGAGAGAGGGAGAGACAGAGAGGTAAAGACAGATGGATGGGCAGAGAGTGAGAGAGAGGCAGAGATGAAAGGAGAGAAAGGGACAGACAGAGAGGGAAAGACAGATGGAGAGACAGAGAGAGAGAGAGGCAGAGATGGAAGAGAAGAGCGGGAGCGTCAGAGAGGGGGAGAGAGCGGGAGAGACAGGGAGGGAAAGACAGATGGAGGGACAGAGAGAGAGACAGAGAGAGAAGGAGTGAGAGGGAGTGTCAGGGAGGGAAAGACATATGGAGGGATAGAGAGATAGAGACAGAGATAGAAGGAGAGAGATGGGGTGATGGGAGGGTGTGGGAAGACAGATGGAGGGACAGGGACAGAGGCAGAGATGGAACGAGTGAGAGAGAGTGATAGGGAGGGAAATACAGATGGAAAGACAGGGAGAAAGATAGAGACAGGAGAGCGAGGGAGTGACAGGGAGGGAAAGACGGATGGAGGGACAGAGTGAGAGAGAGGGAGAGACAGAGAAGGAGAATTGGGCTGACAGAGGGAAAAACAGATGGAGGGACAGAGAGAGATACAGAGATAGAAGGAGAGAGAGGGAGTGTCAGAGAGGGAAAGACTGATGGAGGGACAAAGTGAGGGAGAGAGAGCGAAGGAGAGAGATGGAGTGACAGGGAGGGAAGGACAGATGGAGGGACAGCGAGAGAGAGAGAGACAGAGGAAGAGGCAGAGACAGAGATAGAAGGAGAGAGAGGGAGTGACATTGGGGGAAAGACAGATGGAGGGATAGAGAGAGAGAGAAGGAGGGAGAGGAAGAGACAGAGAGAAAGAGAGTGGGAGTGACAGAGAGGGAAAGACAAATGGTGGAACAGACAGAGAGACAGAGATAGAAGGAGAGAGATGGAGCAACAGAGAGGGAAAGACAGATGGAGGGACAGACAGAGAGACAGAGATAGAAGGAGAGAGCGGGAGCAACAGAGAGGGAAAGACAGATGGAGGGACAGAGAGAGAGACAGAGATGGAAGGAGAGAGAAGGAGTGACTGGGAGGGAAAGACAGAGAGAGAGGCAGAGATGGAAGGAGAGAGAAGGAGTGACTGGGAGGGAAAGACAGAGAGAGAGGCAGAGATGGAAGGAGAGGGAGTGATGGGGAGGGAAAGACAGATGGAGAGACAGAGAGAAAGACAGAGATAGAAGGAGAGAGAGGGAGTGACAGGGAGGGAAAGACAGACGGAGGGACAAAGTGAGAGACAGAGAGAGAAGGAGAGAGAGGGAGAGACAGAGAGGGAAGGACAGATGGACAGAGAGAGAGAGGGTCAGAGATAGAAGGAGAGAGAGGGAGTGACAGCAAGGAAAGACAGATGGAGGGATTGAGAGAGAGACTGAGATAGAAGGAGCGAGAGGGAGTGACATGATGGGAAAGACAGATGGAGGGACGGCGAGAAAGTGAAGGAGGGAGAGGGAGAGACAGAGAGAAGGAGAGTGGGAGTGACAGAGAGGGAAAGACAAATGGTGGAACAGAGAGAGAGGCAGAGATAGAAGGAGAGAGAAGGAGTGACTGGGAGGGAAAGGCAGATGGAGGGACAGAGAGAGAGAGACAGAGACAGAGAGACAGAGAGAGAGGCAGAGAGTGAGGCAGAGAGAGGCAGAGACAGACAGAGAAGGAGAGTGTGGGTGAGACAGAGAGGGAAAGGCAGTTGGAGAGACAGAGAGAGAGAATGGCAGAGTTGGAAGGAGAGAGAGGGAGAGACAGGGAGGGAAATACAGGTGGAAAGACAGAGAGAGAGACAGAGAGAGAAGGAGAGAGAGGGAGTGTCAGGGAGGGAAAGACAAATGGAGGGGCAGAGAGAGAGAGACAGGGAGAGAGATGGAGTGATAGGCAGGGAAGGACAGATGGAGGGATAGAGAGAGAGAGAGACAGAGATAGAAGGAGAGAGATGGAGTGACTGGGAGGGAAAGACACATGGAGAGATAGAGAGAGAGAGAGACAGAGATAGAAGGAGAGAGAGGGAGAGACGTAGAGGGAAAGACAGATGGACGAACAGAGATAGAGACAGAGATAGAAGGACAGAGAGGTAGTGACAGACAGGGAAAGACAGATGGAGGGACAGAGAGAGCGACAGATATATCTCCCGATGTTTCTGTCTCCATACCTATCTCTGAAATGTTTGTGCACACAGCAGTGAAGGATTACATCAAATTAATTTCTCTTACATTCTCCCTTTCAATCGACCCTGCAATCTCTCTCTCTCCAACCTTGTCCCTCTCCACAACACTCTCTCTGTCTGCATATCTAACCCTCTCTCCCTCTGTCTCTCTCCTCGTGTCAGAGATAGCAGGAGGGAGAGACAGAGAGAGGAAGACAGAGAGAGAATGTTGAAGGAACTGTACTCTGTTCCTAAGCTGTGCTGAACCTGCTCTGGGAGTGTTTGATGGGCTACATTAATCGGCCGTGTACAGTCCTGTATCAGGCTGTGAAGAAACACAGCTTCTTCAGTGTACAAAGGGTCAAAGGGAATGATTCACTCCTGTCTGCTACTGGGAAGAGAGACTGACCTTAACATCAAGGCAGCATTTGACCGTGTGTGACATCGAGGAGCCCGAGTAAAACTGAAGTCAGTGGGAATCCGCTGGTTGGACACATACCGAGCACAAAGGAAGATGGTTGTGGTTGTTGGAGGTCAATCATCTCAGTCCCAGGACATCACTGCAGGAGTTCCTCAGGGTAGTGTCCGAGGCTCAACCATCTTCAGCTGAGATCCCAGCAGAAAGTGCTTTAAATACTGAGCAGGTCAGGCAGCATCTGTGGAGAGAAAAACAGAGTTAGTGATTCAGCTCGATGATTTCCAGATTTCCAACATCCACAGTATTTTGCCTCAGATAATGAAGCAATCCAGAGCCACATGCACCGAGACCCAGACAACATTCAGGTTTGGGCCGACCAGTGACAAGTAACATTCACCTCACACAAGTGCCAGGCAATGACCATCTGCAACAAGAGAGAATCCAACCACCTCCCCTTGGCATTCAAAGCATTATCCCATCGCTGAATCCCCCAACGTCAACATCCTGGGGAAACATTGACCAGGAACTGAGCTGACAAAATCACATCAATACTGGGCTACAAGTGACTCACCCCCTGACTCCCCAAAGCTTTTCCATCACTTGCAAGACACAAGTTAGGTGTGTGATGGTATTTCTGTGAGCCCACACCTGGAATATTGTGTACAGTCCTGGTCTCAGTACTGAAGGAAGGATATACTTGTCTTAGAGGTGAGGGGGAGAAAGAGAGAGGGAGGGGGGTGAGGGAGAGAAAGAAAGAGAGAGAGTGACGGAGTGAAGGAGAAGGTGAGGAATAAAAAGTCCCAAAGACGCTGCACAGGGTGCATTACAAAACAAAATCTGACACCAAACCCACAGAAGTTGAGATTAAGGCTGATGACAAAAAGCTTGGTCAAAGAGGTTAGTTTTAAGGAACGTCTTTAAGCAGGAATGAGAGATAGAGAGACGGAGAGGTTTAGGGAAGGAATTCCCCAGTATTAACAGGCAGTGACATTAATTCCTGATTGCCGGTAGAGATTTGTTCGGAAAGGGTATTAATGTTTTCGGAGCAGAGACAGCTCGATGTGGGTAAGGAGCAAATCAGCCATGACCTGAATGAATGGGCAGGACATTCTCGAGGGGACGAATGGCTTCCTCCTGTCTTCCGAAGGGCTTTATTAATATCCCTGCCAATGCATTGATGGTTTTCTGCTTCAAAAAATGACCAGTTTGGGGTTCTCTCTAAACCCTCCCTTCAGCCTCGGAACGACTCACGGATTCATGTCTAAGGGAACTGATCAATTGTTCTGGGAGAATTTCCCCCTTTGTTGATGGGTTAATAAAGCCGATGGGATCCTGAGCTTTATAAACAGGTATAGAGTGTAAAAGTCAGGAAGTGATGTTAAACATTTATAAAATAATAGTTTGTCCTCGGCTGCAGTATTGTGTCCAATTCTGGAACCACACTTTAGGAAAGACATGGAGGCTTTGGTGAATGTACAGAAGAGATTTACTAGAACGGTTCCTGGATGAGATTATTACAGTTACACTGATAGACTGGAGAAACTGGGCTTGTTCTCCTTAGAGCAGAGAAGATTAAAAGGAGATTTGATCGAGGTGTATCAAATCATGGAAGCTTTAGATGGAGGAAATAAAGAGAAAGTGTTTCCAATGGCTGAAGGATTGATAACCAGAGAGCACAGATTGAAGGTGATCGGCAAAAACAAACATTGGCGACATGAGGAAAAGGATTTTTTTTCCACACAAGTGCTTCAGATTTGAAATGCAATGTCTGATAGTGGTGGAGACAGATTCAATAGTAACTTTCAAAAGGACAATTGGAGAAATCATTGAAAGAGAAAAAAATCAACAGGCACTTGGAGAGGTTTGAGTTCATTAGGGAAAGCCAGCAAGAATTTGATGAAGTAACAGAGAAGGTTGATGAAGGGAATGCAATGGATTTGATATGGATTTGAAGAAAGCGTTTGACAAAGTGGCACATAAAATTCTGGTTAACAAAACTGAGGCTCATGGGATAGGAGGGCCAGTGTCAGCTTGGATCAAAAATTGGTGAAAGGACAGAAAACAGGGAGTTGTGGTAAATGGTTGTTTTTCAGACTGGAAGATGGGAGACAGCAGTGTTCCCCAAAAGTCAGTGCTTCTTGTAAAATTTTAATATTTGCCGTTAACGAACTTGGAGGAGATGCAAACAGTGAGGGTGACACCAATCGACTCCAACAGGACATAGATAGGTGAGTGGGATGGGCAGACAAGTGGCAGAAGGAATTTAATACAGGGAAATGTGAAATGGGCAGAAGGGATAGGGAGAGGGAATATAGACTTAATGGCCCAGTTCTAGGGAGTGTGCAGGGACAGAGAGACCTGGGGATACATGTACATACATCTTTGAAGGTGGCAGGACATATTGAGAAAGTAGGCAGCAAAGCATATGGGATCTTGGGCTTCATAAATAGAGATTTTGAATACAAAAGCATGAAAGTTATGCTGAATGTTTATAAACCTCTGGTTAGGCCTCGACCAGAATACTGCATCCAATTCTGGTGACCACACTTTCAGAAGGATGTGAGAGTCCATTGTAGGGAGCAGAGGGGATGGTGGATCCAGAGATGGGGGATTTTAGCAAAGTGGATTGGAAACAGCTCCTTGAAGGTCAATCAGTGTCAGAGCAGTGAGAGTTACTGAGGGTTGATATCAAATATGTTCACACAAAGACAAACAGGGTGGGGCTCCCAAATCTAGATCCCCTTGCATGTCAAGGATCAAACCGGGTACGATAAGGCACAAGAGGGAAGCTTATGTTGGATACCGAGAGCTCAATACCACAGAGGCCGAGATGAGTGGAGAAAGTACAAGGGTGAAATTAAAAATCAAATTAGGAGAGTAATGAAATGGCCGGAAAATAATATTACCATTAAATCAAAGAAATCACAAAGATGTTTTATAAATAAATGAAGAGCAAGAGGATAATTAAGGATAGAGTATTCGGGACCAAAAAGGGAATGTGTGTGTGGAGGTGGGAGATGTGGGCATGGTTCTTAATGAATACTTTGTCTCCATCTTTATAAAAGAGGGGGAACAATGCAGATATTGTAGTTAAAGAGGAAGAGTGTGAAATATTGGATGGGATAAACAGAGTGAGAGGGAAATATTAAGGTGTTTGGCAACTTTCAAAGTGGATAAATGGTCAGGCCTGGATGCATTGGAACCAGTTCAGAGAAGGTTCACTCGGCTGATTCCTGGGATGAAGGGGTTGTCTTATGAGGAATGGTTGAACAGGTTGGGCCGATACTCATTGGAGTTTAGAAGAATGAGAGGTGATCTTATTGAAACATACTAAATACTTAAAGGGATAGACAGGTTAGATGCAGGTAAGATGTCTCCTTTGGTTCGGGAGTCTAGAACCAGGGGACACAATTTCAAAATAAGGGGGAAGCCACTTAGGTCAGAGATGGGGAGAAATGTCTTTGCTCAGAGGGTTGTGAATCTTTGGAATTCTCTATCCCAGAGGGCTGTGGAAACTCAGTCTGGGAAAAAAGCATTGAAGTGGATGATCAGCCATGATCGTATTGAATGGCAGAGCAGGCTCGATGGGCTGAATGGCCTACTCCTGTTCCTATGTTCCCAAGCTGCTGAAATAGTTTCTCCCAAACTACCCCATCAGTTCCCCTAAATATCTCAACATCTTCGAACAAATCACCTTGATCCTCCTAAATTCCAGGCAATAAATCCCCAGTTTGTGTAATGTCACCTCGTAATTTAACCCTTGGAGTCCAGTTATCATTCTGGTAAATCTACACTGCACTCAAATGGACACGGACCCCCCCCAAAGTCTCTTTGGACCTCCAGTGTTTCTATCTTTTCACCATTTATAAAGTACTCTGTTCTGGTCCTTTTTTACTGACATTGAAATCTAACTACCACAGTTTTGCCCATTTATTTAAGATATTAATATCTCTTTGTAATTTGATGCTTCCAGCTACACTGCTTACAATGCTGCCTATTTTTGTGTCATTGGTAAACTTGGGTATGTTGCATTCTACCACAACATCTTAAATCATTAATAAATACAGCAAAACTGAGACACACACGGGCTTTGCACGAGTAGACAGGAGTGAATCATTCCAACCTCGAGGCTTTTTAACTCCACATTAATGTTTAAAAAAAAATTCAAATTCACAACAGCCCTGTGTGGGATTTGAACTCCTGCTTTTTCTATCATCAGCTCAGGCCTTCAAATTAAAACCCATAAAAAGAGATTCATTTTCCTCCTGCTGTTGTCTGACTGACTGAGGTTTTGTATATTGTTCCCTTCTCCTCTTCTTCCATGTGTTTGAAGTCTTTGAAGTTTGTCAGACATTGGTAAACTACTTCATGTGGTGTTCTGTAAATACCTTCAATTCTGTGTATCTGGAAGGGACACAATTCAAATTCTCACCTTATTGCATCAACCAAAACCTGCAGGTCCATTCAAACAACTCTATTTCCTGTCTCTGCAAAGATAGCTCACACTTCCACAATGCAGGAATGTCTGAATGGAAACAGCTTTTGACACATTTCCCAACACGTTTACTAACACTTTTCAGGATGAAGCTAAATTCAACTCACAGATTCCAAGCCCCAAATTGAGCTTTTGGGGAGAACAGGGAACATTGATGAAATCCCAGATCTCTCTGTCCTGTCACCCATTCTAACATTGTACCATTTAGTTTATATCACTCAGTCTTCCTTCCAAAATGCATCACTTCACATTTCTCAGCATTGAAGTTAACCTGCCCTGTGTCTGTCCAATGATAGGTTGGATAGTAAGCTGTCAAGAGGACATAAAGTGTCTCCAAAGAGATTTCCATAGGTTAAGTGAGTGAGCAAAAAATTGTCAGATGGAGTACAATGTGGGAAAATGTGAGCTTGTCCACTTTAGCAGGAAGAATAAAAATCAGTATATTATTGAAATGGAGAGAGACTGCAGAACTGTACGGTACAGAGGGATCTGGGTGTCCTGGTACATGAATCACAAAATGTTACCGTGTAGCTACAGCGAGTGATTAGGAAGGCAAATGGAATGTTGTTGTTTATTGCAAGGTGAATAGAATATAAAAGTAGGGAAGTGTTGTTCCAGCTGTACAGGGCATAAGTTAGACGACGTCTGCAGGATTGTGGACACTTTTGGTCTCCTTACTGAAGAAATAAGATAATTGCATTCGAAGTCGTTCAGAGAAGGTTCACTGGGCTGATTCCTGGGATGAAGGGGTTATCTTATGAGGAAAGGTTGAACAGGTTGGGTCTATA
>NW_027140865.1:2500-12500 GCF_036365525.1 Heterodontus francisci
CTAACCCTAACCCTAACCCTAACCCTAACCCTAACCCTAACCCTAACCCTAACCCTAACCCTAACCCTAACCCTAACCCTAACCCTAACCCTAACCCTAACCCTAACCCTAACCCTAACCCTAACCCTAACCCTAACCCTAACCCTAACCCTAACCCTAACCCTAACCCTAACCCTAACCCTAACCCTAACCCTAACCCTAACCCTAACCCTAACCCTAACCCTAACCCTAACCCTAACCCTAACCCTAACCCTAACCCTAACCCTAACCCTAACCCTAACCCTAACCCTAACCCTAACCCTAACCCTAACCCTAACCCTAACCCTAACCCTAACCCTAACCCTAACCCTAACCCTAACCCTAACCCTAACCCTAACCCTAACCCTAACCCTAACCCTAACCCTAACCCTAACCCTAACCCTAACCCTAACCCTAACCCTAACCCTAACCCTAACCCTAACCCTAACCCTAACCCTAACCCTAACCCTAACCCTAACCCTAACCCTAACCCTAACCCTAACCCTAACCCTAACCCTAACCCTAACCCTAACCCTAACCCTAACCCTAACCCTAACCCTAACCCTAACCCTAACCCTAACCCTAACCCTAACCCTAACCCTAACCCTAACCCTAACCCTAACCCTAACCCTAACCCTAACCCTAACCCTAACCCTAACCCTAACCCTAACCCTAACCCTAACCCTAACCCTAACCCTAACCCTAACCCTAACCCTAACCCTAACCCTAACCCTAACCCTAACCCTAACCCTAACCCTAACCCTAACCCTAACCCTAACCCTAACCCTAACCCTAACCCTAACCCTAACCCTAACCCTAACCCTAACCCTAACCCTAACCCTAACCCTAACCCTAACCCTAACCCTAACCCTAACCCTAACCCTAACCCTAACCCTAACCCTAACCCTAACCCTAACCCTAACCCTAACCCTAACCCTAACCCTAACCCTAACCCTAACCCTAACCCTAACCCTAACCCTAACCCTAACCCTAACCCTAACCCTAACCCTAACCCTAACCCTAACCCTAACCCTAACCCTAACCCTAACCCTAACCCTAACCCTAACCCTAACCCTAACCCTAACCCTAACCCTAACCCTAACCCTAACCCTAACCCTAACCCTAACCCTAACCCTAACCCTAACCCTAACCCTAACCCTAACCCTAACCCTAACCCTAACCCTAACCCTAACCCTAACCCTAACCCTAACCCTAACCCTAACCCTAACCCTAACCCTAACCCTAACCCTAACCCTAACCCTAACCCTAACCCTAACCCTAACCCTAACCCTAACCCTAACCCTAACCCTAACCCTAACCCTAACCCTAACCCTAACCCTAACCCTAACCCTAACCCTAACCCTAACCCTAACCCTAACCCTAACCCTAACCCTAACCCTAACCCTAACCCTAACCCTAACCCTAACCCTAACCCTAACCCTAACCCTAACCCTAACCCTAACCCTAACCCTAACCCTAACCCTAACCCTAACCCTAACCCTAACCCTAACCCTAACCCTAACCCTAACCCTAACCCTAACCCTAACCCTAACCCTAACCCTAACCCTAACCCTAACCCTAACCCTAACCCTAACCCTAACCCTAACCCTAACCCTAACCCTAACCCTAACCCTAACCCTAACCCTAACCCTAACCCTAACCCTAACCCTAACCCTAACCCTAACCCTAACCCTAACCCTAACCCTAACCCTAACCCTAACCCTAACCCTAACCCTAACCCTAACCCTAACCCTAACCCTAACCCTAACCCTAACCCTAACCCTAACCCTAACCCTAACCCTAACCCTAACCCTAACCCTAACCCTAACCCTAACCCTAACCCTAACCCTAACCCTAACCCTAACCCTAACCCTAACCCTAACCCTAACCCTAACCCTAACCCTAACCCTAACCCTAACCCTAACCCTAACCCTAACCCTAACCCTAACCCTAACCCTAACCCTAACCCTAACCCTAACCCTAACCCTAACCCTAACCCTAACCCTAACCCTAACCCTAACCCTAACCCTAACCCTAACCCTAACCCTAACCCTAACCCTAACCCTAACCCTAACCCTAACCCTAACCCTAACCCTAACCCTAACCCTAACCCTAACCCTAACCCTAACCCTAACCCTAACCCTAACCCTAACCCTAACCCTAACCCTAACCCTAACCCTAACCCTAACCCTAACCCTAACCCTAACCCTAACCCTAACCCTAACCCTAACCCTAACCCTAACCCTAACCCTAACCCTAACCCTAACCCTAACCCTAACCCTAACCCTAACCCTAACCCTAACCCTAACCCTAACCCTAACCCTAACCCTAACCCTAACCCTAACCCTAACCCTAACCCTAACCCTAACCCTAACCCTAACCCTAACCCTAACCCTAACCCTAACCCTAACCCTAACCCTAACCCTAACCCTAACCCTAACCCTAACCCTAACCCTAACCCTAACCCTAACCCTAACCCTAACCCTAACCCTAACCCTAACCCTAACCCTAACCCTAACCCTAACCCTAACCCTAACCCTAACCCTAACCCTAACCCTAACCCTAACCCTAACCCTAACCCTAACCCTAACCCTAACCCTAACCCTAACCCTAACCCTAACCCTAACCCTAACCCTAACCCTAACCCTAACCCTAACCCTAACCCTAACCCTAACCCTAACCCTAACCCTAACCCTAACCCTAACCCTAACCCTAACCCTAACCCTAACCCTAACCCTAACCCTAACCCTAACCCTAACCCTAACCCTAACCCTAACCCTAACCCTAACCCTAACCCTAACCCTAACCCTAACCCTAACCCTAACCCTAACCCTAACCCTAACCCTAACCCTAACCCTAACCCTAACCCTAACCCTAACCCTAACCCTAACCCTAACCCTAACCCTAACCCTAACCCTAACCCTAACCCTAACCCTAACCCTAACCCTAACCCTAACCCTAACCCTAACCCTAACCCTAACCCTAACCCTAACCCTAACCCTAACCCTAACCCTAACCCTAACCCTAACCCTAACCCTAACCCTAACCCTAACCCTAACCCTAACCCTAACCCTAACCCTAACCCTAACCCTAACCCTAACCCTAACCCTAACCCTAACCCTAACCCTAACCCTAACCCTAACCCTAACCCTAACCCTAACCCTAACCCTAACCCTAACCCTAACCCTAACCCTAACCCTAACCCTAACCCTAACCCTAACCCTAACCCTAACCCTAACCCTAACCCTAACCCTAACCCTAACCCTAACCCTAACCCTAACCCTAACCCTAACCCTAACCCTAACCCTAACCCTAACCCTAACCCTAACCCTAACCCTAACCCTAACCCTAACCCTAACCCTAACCCTAACCCTAACCCTAACCCTAACCCTAACCCTAACCCTAACCCTAACCCTAACCCTAACCCTAACCCTAACCCTAACCCTAACCCTAACCCTAACCCTAACCCTAACCCTAACCCTAACCCTAACCCTAACCCTAACCCTAACCCTAACCCTAACCCTAACCCTAACCCTAACCCTAACCCTAACCCTAACCCTAACCCTAACCCTAACCCTAACCCTAACCCTAACCCTAACCCTAACCCTAACCCTAACCCTAACCCTAACCCTAACCCTAACCCTAACCCTAACCCTAACCCTAACCCTAACCCTAACCCTAACCCTAACCCTAACCCTAACCCTAACCCTAACCCTAACCCTAACCCTAACCCTAACCCTAACCCTAACCCTAACCCTAACCCTAACCCTAACCCTAACCCTAACCCTAACCCTAACCCTAACCCTAACCCTAACCCTAACCCTAACCCTAACCCTAACCCTAACCCTAACCCTAACCCTAACCCTAACCCTAACCCTAACCCTAACCCTAACCCTAACCCTAACCCTAACCCTAACCCTAACCCTAACCCTAACCCTAACCCTAACCCTAACCCTAACCCTAACCCTAACCCTAACCCTAACCCTAACCCTAACCCTAACCCTAACCCTAACCCTAACCCTAACCCTAACCCTAACCCTAACCCTAACCCTAACCCTAACCCTAACCCTAACCCTAACCCTAACCCTAACCCTAACCCTAACCCTAACCCTAACCCTAACCCTAACCCTAACCCTAACCCTAACCCTAACCCTAACCCTAACCCTAACCCTAACCCTAACCCTAACCCTAACCCTAACCCTAACCCTAACCCTAACCCTAACCCTAACCCTAACCCTAACCCTAACCCTAACCCTAACCCTAACCCTAACCCTAACCCTAACCCTAACCCTAACCCTAACCCTAACCCTAACCCTAACCCTAACCCTAACCCTAACCCTAACCCTAACCCTAACCCTAACCCTAACCCTAACCCTAACCCTAACCCTAACCCTAACCCTAACCCTAACCCTAACCCTAACCCTAACCCTAACCCTAACCCTAACCCTAACCCTAACCCTAACCCTAACCCTAACCCTAACCCTAACCCTAACCCTAACCCTAACCCTAACCCTAACCCTAACCCTAACCCTAACCCTAACCCTAACCCTAACCCTAACCCTAACCCTAACCCTAACCCTAACCCTAACCCTAACCCTAACCCTAACCCTAACCCTAACCCTAACCCTAACCCTAACCCTAACCCTAACCCTAACCCTAACCCTAACCCTAACCCTAACCCTAACCCTAACCCTAACCCTAACCCTAACCCTAACCCTAACCCTAACCCTAACCCTAACCCTAACCCTAACCCTAACCCTAACCCTAACCCTAACCCTAACCCTAACCCTAACCCTAACCCTAACCCTAACCCTAACCCTAACCCTAACCCTAACCCTAACCCTAACCCTAACCCTAACCCTAACCCTAACCCTAACCCTAACCCTAACCCTAACCCTAACCCTAACCCTAACCCTAACCCTAACCCTAACCCTAACCCTAACCCTAACCCTAACCCTAACCCTAACCCTAACCCTAACCCTAACCCTAACCCTAACCCTAACCCTAACCCTAACCCTAACCCTAACCCTAACCCTAACCCTAACCCTAACCCTAACCCTAACCCTAACCCTAACCCTAACCCTAACCCTAACCCTAACCCTAACCCTAACCCTAACCCTAACCCTAACCCTAACCCTAACCCTAACCCTAACCCTAACCCTAACCCTAACCCTAACCCTAACCCTAACCCTAACCCTAACCCTAACCCTAACCCTAACCCTAACCCTAACCCTAACCCTAACCCTAACCCTAACCCTAACCCTAACCCTAACCCTAACCCTAACCCTAACCCTAACCCTAACCCTAACCCTAACCCTAACCCTAACCCTAACCCTAACCCTAACCCTAACCCTAACCCTAACCCTAACCCTAACCCTAACCCTAACCCTAACCCTAACCCTAACCCTAACCCTAACCCTAACCCTAACCCTAACCCTAACCCTAACCCTAACCCTAACCCTAACCCTAACCCTAACCCTAACCCTAACCCTAACCCTAACCCTAACCCTAACCCTAACCCTAACCCTAACCCTAACCCTAACCCTAACCCTAACCCTAACCCTAACCCTAACCCTAACCCTAACCCTAACCCTAACCCTAACCCTAACCCTAACCCTAACCCTAACCCTAACCCTAACCCTAACCCTAACCCTAACCCTAACCCTAACCCTAACCCTAACCCTAACCCTAACCCTAACCCTAACCCTAACCCTAACCCTAACCCTAACCCTAACCCTAACCCTAACCCTAACCCTAACCCTAACCCTAACCCTAACCCTAACCCTAACCCTAACCCTAACCCTAACCCTAACCCTAACCCTAACCCTAACCCTAACCCTAACCCTAACCCTAACCCTAACCCTAACCCTAACCCTAACCCTAACCCTAACCCTAACCCTAACCCTAACCCTAACCCTAACCCTAACCCTAACCCTAACCCTAACCCTAACCCTAACCCTAACCCTAACCCTAACCCTAACCCTAACCCTAACCCTAACCCTAACCCTAACCCTAACCCTAACCCTAACCCTAACCCTAACCCTAACCCTAACCCTAACCCTAACCCTAACCCTAACCCTAACCCTAACCCTAACCCTAACCCTAACCCTAACCCTAACCCTAACCCTAACCCTAACCCTAACCCTAACCCTAACCCTAACCCTAACCCTAACCCTAACCCTAACCCTAACCCTAACCCTAACCCTAACCCTAACCCTAACCCTAACCCTAACCCTAACCCTAACCCTAACCCTAACCCTAACCCTAACCCTAACCCTAACCCTAACCCTAACCCTAACCCTAACCCTAACCCTAACCCTAACCCTAACCCTAACCCTAACCCTAACCCTAACCCTAACCCTAACCCTAACCCTAACCCTAACCCTAACCCTAACCCTAACCCTAACCCTAACCCTAACCCTAACCCTAACCCTAACCCTAACCCTAACCCTAACCCTAACCCTAACCCTAACCCTAACCCTAACCCTAACCCTAACCCTAACCCTAACCCTAACCCTAACCCTAACCCTAACCCTAACCCTAACCCTAACCCTAACCCTAACCCTAACCCTAACCCTAACCCTAACCCTAACCCTAACCCTAACCCTAACCCTAACCCTAACCCTAACCCTAACCCTAACCCTAACCCTAACCCTAACCCTAACCCTAACCCTAACCCTAACCCTAACCCTAACCCTAACCCTAACCCTAACCCTAACCCTAACCCTAACCCTAACCCTAACCCTAACCCTAACCCTAACCCTAACCCTAACCCTAACCCTAACCCTAACCCTAACCCTAACCCTAACCCTAACCCTAACCCTAACCCTAACCCTAACCCTAACCCTAACCCTAACCCTAACCCTAACCCTAACCCTAACCCTAACCCTAACCCTAACCCTAACCCTAACCCTAACCCTAACCCTAACCCTAACCCTAACCCTAACCCTAACCCTAACCCTAACCCTAACCCTAACCCTAACCCTAACCCTAACCCTAACCCTAACCCTAACCCTAACCCTAACCCTAACCCTAACCCTAACCCTAACCCTAACCCTAACCCTAACCCTAACCCTAACCCTAACCCTAACCCTAACCCTAACCCTAACCCTAACCCTAACCCTAACCCTAACCCTAACCCTAACCCTAACCCTAACCCTAACCCTAACCCTAACCCTAACCCTAACCCTAACCCTAACCCTAACCCTAACCCTAACCCTAACCCTAACCCTAACCCTAACCCTAACCCTAACCCTAACCCTAACCCTAACCCTAACCCTAACCCTAACCCTAACCCTAACCCTAACCCTAACCCTAACCCTAACCCTAACCCTAACCCTAACCCTAACCCTAACCCTAACCCTAACCCTAACCCTAACCCTAACCCTAACCCTAACCCTAACCCTAACCCTAACCCTAACCCTAACCCTAACCCTAACCCTAACCCTAACCCTAACCCTAACCCTAACCCTAACCCTAACCCTAACCCTAACCCTAACCCTAACCCTAACCCTAACCCTAACCCTAACCCTAACCCTAACCCTAACCCTAACCCTAACCCTAACCCTAACCCTAACCCTAACCCTAACCCTAACCCTAACCCTAACCCTAACCCTAACCCTAACCCTAACCCTAACCCTAACCCTAACCCTAACCCTAACCCTAACCCTAACCCTAACCCTAACCCTAACCCTAACCCTAACCCTAACCCTAACCCTAACCCTAACCCTAACCCTAACCCTAACCCTAACCCTAACCCTAACCCTAACCCTAACCCTAACCCTAACCCTAACCCTAACCCTAACCCTAACCCTAACCCTAACCCTAACCCTAACCCTAACCCTAACCCTAACCCTAACCCTAACCCTAACCCTAACCCTAACCCTAACCCTAACCCTAACCCTAACCCTAACCCTAACCCTAACCCTAACCCTAACCCTAACCCTAACCCTAACCCTAACCCTAACCCTAACCCTAACCCTAACCCTAACCCTAACCCTAACCCTAACCCTAACCCTAACCCTAACCCTAACCCTAACCCTAACCCTAACCCTAACCCTAACCCTAACCCTAACCCTAACCCTAACCCTAACCCTAACCCTAACCCTAACCCTAACCCTAACCCTAACCCTAACCCTAACCCTAACCCTAACCCTAACCCTAACCCTAACCCTAACCCTAACCCTAACCCTAACCCTAACCCTAACCCTAACCCTAACCCTAACCCTAACCCTAACCCTAACCCTAACCCTAACCCTAACCCTAACCCTAACCCTAACCCTAACCCTAACCCTAACCCTAACCCTAACCCTAACCCTAACCCTAACCCTAACCCTAACCCTAACCCTAACCCTAACCCTAACCCTAACCCTAACCCTAACCCTAACCCTAACCCTAACCCTAACCCTAACCCTAACCCTAACCCTAACCCTAACCCTAACCCTAACCCTAACCCTAACCCTAACCCTAACCCTAACCCTAACCCTAACCCTAACCCTAACCCTAACCCTAACCCTAACCCTAACCCTAACCCTAACCCTAACCCTAACCCTAACCCTAACCCTAACCCTAACCCTAACCCTAACCCTAACCCTAACCCTAACCCTAACCCTAACCCTAACCCTAACCCTAACCCTAACCCTAACCCTAACCCTAACCCTAACCCTAACCCTAACCCTAACCCTAACCCTAACCCTAACCCTAACCCTAACCCTAACCCTAACCCTAACCCTAACCCTAACCCTAACCCTAACCCTAACCCTAACCCTAACCCTAACCCTAACCCTAACCCTAACCCTAACCCTAACCCTAACCCTAACCCTAACCCTAACCCTAACCCTAACCCTAACCCTAACCCTAACCCTAACCCTAACCCTAACCCTAACCCTAACCCTAACCCTAACCCTAACCCTAACCCTAACCCTAACCCTAACCCTAACCCTAACCCTAACCCTAACCCTAACCCTAACCCTAACCCTAACCCTAACCCTAACCCTAACCCTAACCCTAACCCTAACCCTAACCCTAACCCTAACCCTAACCCTAACCCTAACCCTAACCCTAACCCTAACCCTAACCCTAACCCTAACCCTAACCCTAACCCTAACCCTAACCCTAACCCTAACCCTAACCCTAACCCTAACCCTAACCCTAACCCTAACCCTAACCCTAACCCTAACCCTAACCCTAACCCTAACCCTAACCCTAACCCTAACCCTAACCCTAACCCTAACCCTAACCCTAACCCTAACCCTAACCCTAACCCTAACCCTAACCCTAACCCTAACCCTAACCCTAACCCTAACCCTAACCCTAACCCTAACCCTAACCCTAACCCTAACCCTAACCCTAACCCTAACCCTAACCCTAACCCTAACCCTAACCCTAACCCTAACCCTAACCCTAACCCTAACCCTAACCCTAACCCTAACCCTAACCCTAACCCTAACCCTAACCCTAACCCTAACCCTAACCCTAACCCTAACCCTAACCCTAACCCTAACCCTAACCCTAACCCTAACCCTAACCCTAACCCTAACCCTAACCCTAACCCTAACCCTATACCCTAACCCTAACCCTAACCCTAACCCTAACCCTAACCCTAACCCTAACCCTAACCCTAACCCTAACCCTAACCCTAACCCTAACCCTAACCCTAACCCTAACCCTAACCCTAACCCTAACCCTAACCCTAACCCTAACCCTAACCCTAACCCTAACCCTAACCCTAACCCTAACCCTAACCCTAACCCTAACCCTAACCCTAACCCTAACCCTAACCCTAACCCTAACCCTAACCCTAACCCTAACCCTAACCCTAACCCTAACCCTAACCCTAACCCTAACCCTAACCCTAACCCTAACCCTAACCCTAACCCTAACCCTAACCCTAACCCTAACCCTAACCCTAACCCTAACCCTAACCCTAACCCTAACCCTAACCCTAACCCTAACCCTAACCCTAACCCTAACCCTAACCCTA